>NC_046665.1:111984087-111986575 GCF_010883055.1 Belonocnema kinseyi | reverse complement strand
TTGTTTTTAATTTAAATAATTAAAAATTAGAAGCGTTTGAAGTTGCAAATTCTCGATAATAAATATTTTAATTTAAAAATTACTTCATAATAATGTATTTTGTAATTAAATGCTTTCAGTAAATTTAAAATATTGGTTCCGTCTAAAATGTTTCATTTTTAACCCATGCAAGTTCAAATGTTTAATTAAGAAAAGAAGAATTATTTAATATTTAGCAATATTTGACTGTTTATTTTAGACAAATACATTGAAACCGAATATTTAAAAGTAAACAATTTAAAACTGAATTGTTTGAAATGGAATGCCTTGAATCGTTAAAATTTCGAAGAGCCTTTAAGCTTTGAACGTTACTTTTCTGTATTGTTATTTAAAAAAAAGTTTAGTTTGTAAGTGTTTGCATACGAAAAGAAGTTGGTTATACATACCCAAATTTAGGTGCAAATAGCCATAGTCTAATTTAAAAGAAAATATCGATTTTTGCAGATTTAAAACAAAAAAAACTTCTTAAGAATTGCGAAAGGCTTCCTAAGAATAAAAACATTCTCTTAAGGTTCCTAGAAAAATTGAAACTAATTTTTGATTCTGGAATATTATCTTGAAAGAATATTGAAAAAGATTTTTAAAGATTTCAAAAATGGTTGAAAAAGAATCTAGACGATCTTAACAAGATTTTTTAAAAGTTGCAGAATTTTCTAAAACTTGTAGGAAAAATTCTATTTATTTCAAAAGATATTTAGAAGTTCTAAAAAATTTCAAAAATAATTTTAAAGTTGCATAAATTGAAAAAAACTTCTAGGTTTCTCAATATTTTGAAATAAAAAGTTGAAGCTTTTCAAGGATATTTAAACTTCTTAAGATGAAAATAATTTATTTTTTAATTTAAGAAGTGTTCAGTTTAAAAAATTTTAATTTTTCAATTTTTAAAGTTAAAAATCTTCAATTTTGTCGTTTATCTGGAATTTCATCACAAATTCTTCAATTGAAAAGTGTTGTTGTTATTACCTCAAGTAGAAAATTGTTTAGCTTTAGTGTTCTATTTTTTAAATTGCATTGACCGTGCAAAATGTTTGCGAACCGGGAAATGACCGGGAATTTATTTCGTCTATTAAAACGGCCACCCTGGGATTTGCAAAATATGAGGGCATTTTTAAAAGATTCCAAGCAATTTTTTTATCTATTTCAATAGTTTAAAGAATCTTTCAATAATTTCAAAGAATTTTAAAGGGCTTGAAATGTTTTAAAGTATTTTAACAGAAAAAAGGATTTACAACAATTTTAAGGATATTTATTAAAAATCCAAGGAATTTTCAAGATCTCTTTAAAACATTCTAGGATTTTCAAAAGATTTGAAATATTTCAGAAGATTTAAAAAATATTCCAAGGAATTTTTATTTGATTCCAATAATTTCAAAAAATATTAATTATTTAAAGAATTTCAATTTAGGGTATTTTGAAAAATTTCAATGAATTTTTGATAAATTTCAAGAACTCGAAGGTATTCCAAAGGATCATTAGGATTGTAGGGTATTTTAAATTTTGTAAAGGAATTTTCAAGATCTTTTAAAAGTTCTAAGGAATTTCAAAAGATAAAAATATGTTTGGGGTATTTGAACATTTGATTTATGGGATATTTTCAAATATTCCAAGAAATCTTAAATAAATTTCAATAATTTGAAGGTATTCCAAAGGATTTAACTAATTTTAAGGTATTTAAAAAAATTCCATGAAATATTCAAGAGCTTTTAAAAGTTTTACGGGATTTCAAAAGATTAAAATTATGTTTAGGATATTTCAACATTTGGTTTATGGGATATTTAAAAATATTCCAAGAAATCTTAAGTAGATTTCAATAATTTGAAGGTATCCCAAAGGATTTAACTAATTTTAAGGTATTTAAAAAAATTCCATGAAATCTTCAAGAGCTTTTAAAAGTTTCAAGGGATATCTAAAGATGTCAAAGATCATGAAATATATTAGGTATTTTTATGACCACAAAGTTTAGAACGTGCATATGAACGACGAAAAAAAAATGTTTTTTTACGATTTTTTTTCGGTTGAAATTGTTTTTGGCAATCTAAAAACGCATTTCATGCAAAAATATTGCCAAATTTTTCATTTAGGGGGTAACAAGCAACCCCTAACGTGATTTATGTAGATGCGACAGAAAAGTCGACTACAAAGTCGATAAAGGTAATATATATTTAAGAGAGTAATAAGTCTAACCGTTCGGAATCAAAACCAGACGAAATCTTTTGGTGTTTAGAAACCTCGCTCCAACCCCTAAGAACCACCCCTATGATAAACGATATTTGAAATTAGTAAAATCGACAAAAACAGCCAGAAGGTAATAAAAAGTTGGGTCTTTAAGGACCTAAAAAATTGCCCCTTTTGTTCCTCCGACTAATGCTGGTGGTAAGAAACCTCGCTCGAAAACCGAAAACCCACCCCTAATTTATAAGTTCACAAAATTCTGGTAAATGTCCAATTC
>NC_046665.1:111978310-111983987 GCF_010883055.1 Belonocnema kinseyi | reverse complement strand
GAATATTTCTATCAGATATCGAAATACCACCCCTAATGAAATCCGATTTTTGAAAATTCGGAAAATCGACAAAAACAGGCAAAGGGTAATAAAAAGTTGGGTCTTTAAGGTCCTAAAAAATTACCCCTTTTGTTCCTCCGACTAATTAATATCGAACTGAATTGCACATTTACAAGAATTTTGGGTTCTTATTAATTAGGGGTGCGTTTTCGGTTTTCGAGCGAGGTTTCTTACCACCAGCATTAGTCGGAGGAATAAAAGGGGTAATTCTTTAGTACCTTAAACACCCTACTTTTTATTACCTTCTGGCTGTTTTTGTCGATTTTACTAATTTCAAATATCGTTTATCATAGGGGTGGTTCTAAGGGATTGGAGCGAGGTTTCTCAACACCAAAAGATTTCGTCTGGTTTTGATTCCTAACGGTTAGACTTATTACTCTCTTAAATATATATTACCTTTATCGACTTTTCTGTCGCATCTACATAAATCACGTTAGGGGTTGCTAGTCACCCCCTAAATGAAAAATTTGGCAATATTTTTGCATGAAATGCGTTTTTAGATTGCCAAAAACAATTTCAACCAAAAAAAAAAAATTGTAAAAAAAAATTTTTTTTTCGTCGTTCATATGCACGTTCTAAACTTTGAGGTCATGTATTTTTTCAATATTTCAATATTTAATTTTTCTAGCATAAAATTCCTTAAACTTATATAATTTTGAAATTTTGAAAGTTCCATTTTTTAAATTTCTTTGCCCGTGAAAAATGTTTGCGAACCGGGAAAAGATCCGGAACTTATTTCGTCGATTAAAACGGCCACCCTGTTTTGACATCTGAAAAAAAATGTTCAATCTTTCCCCTATTCTTCCCCCTTTTTTGAGCTCCTTTTGCGCAGCGATCATCAAGTAATTCTTGAATGTTTATTTGGCAGACGATCGGAAAGAACAACAAGATGTTGCAGCACATAAATTACAGAGTGCGAATTATTTTACAAGACTCGCGAACATTCATCGGGACGTTTAAAGCTTTCGATAAGCACATGAACCTGATTCTCGGAGACTGCGAAGAGTTTCGTAAAATCAAGCCAAAAAATACAAAACAGCCGGAAAGAGAGGAGAAGAGAGTCCTTGGATTTGTGTTGCTCCGGGGAGAGAATATTGTCTCTCTGACAGTCGAGGGTCCACCGCCTCCGGAAGAAGGCTTGCCGAGAGTGCCGATTCCTGGTGCAGCGCCCGGTCCTGGAATGGGAAGAGCCGCGGGACGTGGAATGCCGGCAAATGTGTCCGGTGTTCCGGCCGGACTTCAGGGACCTGTTCGTGGAGTTGGTGGCCCCTCGCAGCAAATTATGACACCTGGTGGCCGAGGTCAAGTTTCTGCTCCTCCACAAATGCACCCGGGTGGTCCACCTCGAATGCCGGGCGGCCCTCCACCTGGAATGATGGGTCCACCACCAGGCATGATGGGTAAGTTTTTTTCCCTTCAGTTCAGGTGCCTATTTCGTACCCTATTTTTAAGATTTGCTCCCTATTTCGTACCCTATTTTCAGCTCATAATGGAACTTTAAAAAAATTTATAATAAGGTTAAAGCTTCCAAGAGCCAGGTATTTTGAAGAAAAAAAAAAAGAGAAGAAAAAATCAAGAAATTTCTGTAAGAATTGACTATACCTATTTCGGAATTGTCCGGAAATCTGTCGAATTATTTCAGGGTATTTTTAAAGGTTCGGAGAAATTTTAAGTAGATTTCAGTAATTGGAATTTTTTAAGATTTTAGGGAATTTTTAAAATTTCTAAAGTCTAAGACATTTTAAAGAGCTTTTAATTTGAAATATTTTAGGCAATTTAAAAAGATTCCAAGGAATTTTTTATTAATTTCATTAATTTTAAGGTAATTCATAGCGTTTTGAAATATTTTAAGATAAAGAATTTTATAGAATTTCAGGAAATATCATAAAAGTTAACTGGATTTTATCATATTTTAGTCGATTTCAAAGAATATATTCACGAGAATTTTTTTTTTTTAAACCAAAAATAATCCTTAATATTATCTCAATCGAGTTGAAACTCCTCAACATTTCTATTCACAATTAGCCGTAGAATACGAATAAAATATCGCTTTTCAAATATCAACACCATAAGTCTTTTTTATATGGACCCAAAAAAAACCCATAAGTGAAAATATGGGTTTTGCGAGCTCACATAAATTATTTAGACAATTTACTATTGTTTTTAGAAATTGTCTCATAGAATGGAGTTAAAAAAGACATGTTTTTTTCAAAAATTTTCTACTTGTTGTCCAATTTTGAATTAGAGGAAAGTGATAGTTCGTCAATGCTAACAAGAGTAATTGTTTAAACAATTTATTAGTATTGTTAATAATATTCTCTTAGAAAAATGCTACAAAATTGCAGTTTAAACAAAAATTCACTTTTAGTCAAATTTTCAATCAAGATAAGTTATGTAATTAATTCTAGTCAAGAAAATTAATTGTTTAAACAATTTATTATTATTAATTATAAGTTAACAAAACAAATTTTTTAAACCAGGGTGACCGCTGTTCTGGAATTTTACGAATTTTCGGAATAAAAATCGGCCCAAGTTTGAGTTCAACAGTTTTTAAAAGAATTAAAGTGCAGTTTTAAAGATTCAAACAATTAAAAATTAAAAGCATTTGAATTTGAAATTTTTTGATAAAAAACAGTTTTATTTTTCAAGTGTAAATATAAATATATAATTTTTTTTAATGGAGATTTAATTTAAATATAAAAATCTGAATAATAATTGATTTGATAAAACGATTCTAGATCCGTTCTTAATTTGAACATTTCCAGATTGTCACTTTTTTAATTTAAAAATTTTAATAAGAATTGATATTAATATACCATTTATTCCGATAATTTTATTTTTAAATACAAATATTAATGATTTATCAATAAAATATTTTTAATTAAAAATTTTAGGCCTTCCCTTATATTCTTTTTTTTATATTAAATTCAATAAATAAATTTATTAACACATATATTATTTCTATTAAACAATTTTATTTTATTATTTAAGAAATGTTTAATCTGTTAGTGAAATTGATAAATATGGACATAAAAATTACAACTGAACACTTATTTTTGGTAGATAAAATTTGAGTAATTTGAAGAAATATCTAGAAGTTTTCAAAAGATTAAAAATTAATTAAAAACTTGAAATGATTTCAAGTAATTTAAAGGAAGTGTGTTAACATTTTTTTCTGAACTTCTAAATATATTTTTAAATTAATCGAATTTTTTAATCCAAAAAAAGTTGAGTTTTCATCAAAAAATATTTCAGTTAACTCAGTAACATCAAAAATTGAATTTTTGTGACAAAAAGATCAGTTTCTACGAAAAAAATTGAATTTTCAATCCAAAAAGACGAATTTTTTTAATTAAAAAGGATGAATTTCTAATAAAAAACATTTTTTTTATAAGTGGAACTTTCATGCAGAAAATATTTCAGTTCATTTTGCAACACCAAAATATAAATTTTAAACAAAAAGTAAATTTTCTACGAAATAGTTAAGTTTTCAAGAAAATAGTATAATAGCTTAATTTCGAACCAAATAGTTGTATTTTTATCAAAAAAGGATTTAATTGATGCTAAAGCAGTTAAACTTTAAAATAAAAAAGACAAACTTTCAAAAAAAGAGTTGAATTTTCAACCGAAAAGTTAACGAAAAAATGCTATTTTATATTAATTAAAGTAAATTCTGAAATTCTGATAAATTCTCAGAAAATTTATTTCTCGGTTATATTCTCGGTAGTATTCTCATTCTCGTTACCGCTCTCAAAGTAATATATCCGAATCAGAACTCTATCGGTGACAGGAAGCTGCTTCGAAAGAAACAGTTTTTGTTTTTGTCAAATGTCCAAGTTTTGAGACCCCCTGAATCCGAAAAACAGGTTTTTACGAATGTGTCTGTCTTTCTTTATGTCAGCCAATTTGGATAAAAATTCTAAAAATGAGCATATTTTAAAAGTTTTTGAGACCACATTTTTTCATAATTCAAAAATTCTCTGTACTAACAATTAATATTTAATTTAATAATAATAAGTTCATAGTACTTGAAAAGTAAAATTTTAATTTTCAAAAGTCCTACAAGATTGTCATAACAACTTTTTGAATTTTTTCGAAAAATTGATCATTCAAATTTTGATGAAACAAAAATTAATAAAAAAATGTATTTTTTTGTCAAACTATGCAAGGTAGGAAAAAAATTATAAGACAAACATTATGCACCCACAAAATATTTACAAATTTGTTATGAATCACTTTTTTATAGGGCACGTAGTTTTTGTTTTATTTATATATATATATATAAAAAAAACAGTAAAAATACAAAACTTAAACTTCTCGACACATGACACAAGCTAAGAAAAAATAAATAGATAACATTTTTTTACCGAAAGTAGAGAACAACAATTTTTATTAATGTTTTTTTTATATGATTAGTAGTTTCTATTTTACTCGTGAATAACATTAAAAATAAAAAACTTACATTTTTGGTAAAATGACACAAGATATAAGACTATCTAAATTAAAAAAAAAATAATTTCCTGATAAAACGCGTGGTTTAATCTGGTTTAATCGTGGTTTAATAAAAATTCGTGGTTTTAATCGTAAAAAAAAAACATTATAAATAATGAAATGGACTGTTTGGAGAAGCGGCACAAGACAAATCAAAATATTCATAAGTCTCCAAAAAGGCTTTTTTCTCATTCATATTTTCAAATTAAAAACATGAAAAATAAACAAAAATTATGATTCAAAGTATTTAAAGCGCACTTTCTGAATCAAGGAATTTGATACGCCACTATTCTTTAAAAAAATTAAAAACGTAGAAGCTGAAGAGTTTTATGATAATATCTTATACAGTAAATATAATATTTAGAACAATACTGAAATGTACAATTTTCAATTAGTTAAAAAATTTTTAATATAACATTTTCAAAACAAACTTATTTAAACTAAGCACTTTCCAAATAAATCAGTTCTACATTTTGTACAATCATAATTCAATAAATTCAAAAATGAGTTTGAATTTAATTAGGGAAAAATTAAAGAAACTTCCAAAGAATTTGAACAAATGCCTCCAAATTTAGGGTGAGTTTTGAAAACTTCAAGATGAATGAAGTAGAAACTTTATCGAATTAATAGAATTGGGGGATAAACTCGAGTACGAAGCACGAGATACGTGATGAGAATGTGTTCGTTAAAGCCGAAGGAGCTTTAACAAAAGAGAATTCACAATCATTAAATTACTGTTGTCGATACTTTTACCTTTCGTTTTAAATAGTCTATCATTGATCGTGAAAGATGTTTGCGAACCGGGAAATGACCGGGATTTTTAAAATTTTATTTTTATTAAAACGACCACCCTTGTCGTTTTTGTTTGGTTTTTTTCCCTTTTCTTTGAAAGAATATTGAAAAAGATATTTAAAGATTTTCAAGGGTATTTAAATTTCTTAAGATGGAAATAATTTAATTTTTAATTTAAGAAGTGTTCAGTTTAAAAAAATTTAATTTTTCAATTTCTAAAGTTAAGAATGTTCAATTTTGTCGTTTATCTGGCATTTCATTAAAAATTCTTCAATTGAAAAGTGTTGTTGTTATTTTTATTACCTCAAGTGGAAAATTGTTTAGCTTTAGTGTT
>NC_046665.1:111972385-111978210 GCF_010883055.1 Belonocnema kinseyi | reverse complement strand
GAAGTTCTAAAAAATTTCAAAAATAAATTTAAAGTTGCATAAATTGAAAAAAAAACTTCTAGATTTCTCAATAATTTGAAATAAAAAGTTGAAGCTTTTCAATGATATTTAAATTTCTTAAGATGGAAATAATTTAATTTTTAATTTAAGAAGTGTTCAGTTTAAAAAAATTTAATTTTTCAATTTTTAAAGTTAAGAATGTCCAATTTTGTCGTTTATCTGGCATTTCATAAAAAATTCTTCAATTGAAAAGTGTTGTTGTTGTTTTTATTACCTCAAGTGGAAAATTGTTTAGCTTTAGTGTTCCATTTTTTAATTATCATTGATTTTGAAAGATCTTTGCGAACCGGGAAATGACCGGGATTTTTTAAATCTTATTTTAATTAAAACGGCCACCCTTGTTTTTTTTTCCTTTTCTTATCTCTTTTATTTCGAATAAAACGAAATTTGAGTGCTAAATCATTTGTACCTCTCTAATTGCAGGTATGCCTCCCGGAATGCCTCCAATGGGACGAGGCGCACCTCCAATGGGACCACCAATGAGAGGCCCACCACCTGGTATGATGCGCGGTGGTCCACCTCCACGTCCTTATTAATTAACTCTAATCAATCACAAATTACTGAAATTAAGGATCCTGTCTTCAGCTATAAATCACTATAAATCAACAACTTTATTTCACAATCTAATTTCAAGACTGGTGATTTAATGCATTTTCCAAATGTAATTTATCTATGTACAGCATGTTTTACGAATATACAGTTCCAAATTAACAGTACAGAGGTTGCTGAAATAATTAAAACCTGAGAATATACCTAGTAGGGCGGGTCAGAAATACCCGATTTTTTTTACATCGAGAGGATACCAAATAGAAAACCGAGAAATGACAGTGAATTTATTTTTTGACCGGGAATTTTACAAAAATTTCAGGATCAAAAAAATGTTCAGCATTGATTTAAACCGCTTTTTTAAGAATTAGTTAAATTTTTATATTTTTCAATTATCTAATTTGGTTTAGAATGTGTAATTTGAGAATCTTCTGCTTAAAAAATGTTTTATTTTAAGTTTTCATTTTTTAATTTAAAGAGTTTTAAAACGCAGTCTTGAATACTTAAATAATTAAAAGCGTTTAAAGTTGGAATTTTTTTATGCAAAACATTTTTATTTGATCTATTGTAAATATCATTAAATTTTTTTAAATCAATCTGTGAATTTAGGAGAATTTATGATTTTTAACAATATTTTTATTGTTCAGATTATATCAACGGTTGAATATAAATTATTTTCTAGCTCATACATTTTCAGGAATCACAGTGTTTCATATAAAAATTTAAAATTTTCAAATGTATTAATTCATTTCAAATAAAAAAAAAAGTTTTTTCTACTTTAAAAGATAAATCTTTAACAAAATACTGAAATTTTCAACAAAATAATTGATTTTTTAACATAATAGTTGAATATTCAACCTAAAAAGACAAATTGCCAACGAAAAAGTGTCATAGTTTATATTTTAATAAATAAAAAGAATTAAATTTATACAACAAAAGAAAAGAATTTTAAAACCAAAAAGACGAATATCCAACAAATAAAGATTTTTCACTCAAAAAATAAATAAAAGTTTATCTGAATTATTGAATCTTCAAACCAGAAGACAAACTTTCTTTACAAAAATTCAATTTTCAAAGAAAAATATGACTGTTCAACAAAAAATTAATTTTCCACGAAACTGATGCATTTTTACGCAAAAAAATGGTAATTTCAAACTAAAAAATTATTTTCTATAACAAAACAAGAAATTTTTAACTAAAAAATATCAATCTTAAAAAAAATGAAAAATTTACATTTTCTGTTAAAAAATGAATTCTAAACCAAAAAAAAAAAAGAAGTATTTTCCACTAAACAGTTAAATTTTCAAACAGGCATAAGCCTACAATAAAAAAAATTTCACAATTTAGTTTTAATTTGACACAAGTAGTTTAATTTTCAATTAAAATAGATTAATTTTCAACAAGATAATTAAACTTTTAACCAAAGAAATAAATTTTCAACTTAAAATATAAATCTTTAACGAAAAAAGTGATTTCTTAACAAAGCGATTCAACCAAATGTTTTAAACAAATTAGTTGAATTGTCAAGCAAAGAAGAGCGATTTTGAACCAAAAAGATAAATTTTCAAAAAAATAGTTGAATTTTCTCTTGAAAAATATTTTAATCTGCTTTTCACGATGAAATTATGCATTTTTAAACAAGAAATAAATTTCTACCAAAACAATTAAATTTTCAATCCAAAAAGACGAATGTTTCAACCAAAATGGTTGATTTTTCCAAAAAATTGAACTTTTATCAAAAAATATGAATTTTATCTTAAAGCAAAAGAAATTTTATTACAAAAAAGTTGGGTTTTCATCCAAAAAAGATTCTAGTTAACTCAGTAACATTAAAAATTGAATTTTTGTAACAAAAAAAAATAAGTTTCTTCGAAAAAATTTAATTTTCAATCCAAAAATACCAATTTTTGTAATTAAAAAGGATGAATTTTTAACAAAATAGTTAAATTCTCTACCAAATATTTGTATTTTTATCTAAAAAAAAGATCAATTTTCAGGGTGGTCGCTGAATTGGGAAACATGGAAAACCGGGAAATGACCGGGAATTTATTTTTTGACCAGGAATTTTACAAAATTTTAGGATAAAATTTTTTTCCAACTTTGATTTCAACCGTTTTTAAATAATTTCCTAAACTGTAATTTCTGTAAATTATTATATCATTTAGTTCAGAATGCTTAATTCAGAAATCATTCACTTTAAAAAATTTTTATTTTAGATTTTTAATTTTTAAGCATATTTGCATTTTAATTTAAAGAATTTTAAAATTCAGTTTAAAAGGTTTAAAAATTAGAAGTTTTTAAAGTCAAAGATTTTTTAAATAAAAAACAGGGTGGCCGTCGGACCGGGAAACCGGAAATTTTACGAATTTTCAGATGAAAAATCTGTCCAAGTTCGATTTTAACAGTTTTTAAAATAATTAAAGTGCAGTTTTTAGGATTTAAACAATTAAAAATAAAAAGCATTTGAGGTTGAAAATTTTTGATAAAAAACAGTTTTATTTTATCAACTGTAAATATAAATAAATAATTTTTTTTAAATTGAGTTTTACTTTAAATATAAAAATCTGAATAATAATTTATTTGACCAAACAATTCTAGATCAATACGAAAGTCTTGATAAGAATTGAAATTAATATATCATTTATTTCGATAATTTTATTTTTAAATAAAATTTTTCATGATTTATCCATAATATATTTTTAATTCAGAGTTTTAGGTATTCATTTATATTATTTTTTATATTAAATTTAATAAATAAATTTATTAATATTATAATTATTATTAAATTTTTATTCAATTTAAAATATTTTGAGTCTAAATTATTTAATTTTTATACCATTTCATTTGAAATTTCTTAATGTAGAAAAAGAATAAGTATTTAACATTTAGCAATATTTCGATGGTCATTTAAGACGAGCAAATTGAAAACAAATATTTAAAAGAAAACAATTTGAAAATGAATTTTTTTACATAGAAAGTTTTGAATCTTTTAGATTTTCGAAGAATTTTTAATATTTTAGCGTTACAATTTTAATGGTTCTATTTAAAAAGTGTTTAATTTGTAAGTGAAATTGTTAAATTTTGAAATATATTTAAAAATTCTGACGAAAAATTCAAAAATGATTTTGAATTTGGAAAAAATTAAAATCACTTCTAGATTTTTCAAGATTTTGAAATAAATTTTAAAGCTTTTGAAGGATGCCTAGACTATTTAAAATAAAAATAATTTAAGAACTGTTAAGTTAAAAAAATTATTTTTCAATTTTTAATGTTTCTAGCTTAAAACTACTTAAAATAATATAATTTAAAAAATTTTCAAGTTCATTGATTAATTAGTTTATTTAGATAATTGAAAATGTTAACGTGGAGTTATATTTTTGGAACTTAATCTAAAACCTTGAACTCTATAATTTATAAAAGTTCTAAATCTTGCAGTTTATTTGCGAATTATTTAAAAAAAAAAAATAATTTAAAAGTGTTAGTACTTTCCAGTTTATACGTGTAAGTTATTAAGCATTTAAATACACAATTTTTAATTTTAAACATTGTAAACTTCAATTTAAAAAGTTTGAAATTCAAGGGTTCCACTTTGAATGCTTTAATTTGTTGTTTATTACTTTATTTGGAAAATTTTTTCGAATATAGTTTGATTTTTTAAATTTCATTCGCCGTGAAAAATATTTGCGAACCAGGAATTTTTTTCTTCAATTAAAATGGACACCCTGATTTTGTACTAAAACAGATGAATTTCTAATAAAAAAGGACAAATTTCTTTTTTACGTGGAACTTTATCCAGAAAATATTTCAATTTATTTTTCAACATCAAAATATAAATTTAAAATAAAAAGTAAATTTTCTTAAAAAATAGTTAAGTTTTCAAGAAAATAGTATAATAGTTTGATTTCTTATCAAACAGTTGCATTTTTATCCAAAAAAGATTTAATTTCTACTAAAAAAGGTAAACTTTAAAATAAAAAAGACAAACTTTCAATCACAAAATAAGTTGAATTTTCAGCCGAAAAGTTAACGAAAAAATTCTATTAATTTTCTATTAATTCTCTATTAATTCTATTAATTTTGTACCCTATATTCAGTTAAGGTCCCTAAAGAACCCCACAAATTCACTATTATTCAATTTTTCAAAAAAAAAAACATATTAGTCACTTTTCATTTAATAAATTAATTCGTGGGTTAATTACTATTCATTTCAGTTGTTTACACATTTTTTAATTATCTTGAATTCTTTGAAATATTTCAGGGTATTTACAAAGATTCCGAGAAATTTTTAAATATATTTCAATCAAATATTTGAATTTTCTCTAACATACTTTGAGTTTTCAATGAAATAGTTGAATTTTCAATTCTATAAAACAACTTCAAACAAATATTTGGATTTTCAACAAAAAAGATCAATTTAAAAAAAATTTAATAATTTCATTTTCAGTAAAAAAAAAATATTTTTCTACTAAAATGATGAATAATTAATTAGATTACTCGAATTTTCAACCATACAGATTATTTTAAAATGAATTATTTGAATTTTCTCTAAAATACTTTGAATTTTCAACAAAAAAGATCAATTTTCAACAAAAAAGATCAATTTTCAACAAAAAAATCTAATAATTTCATTTTCAGTAAAAAAAAATATATTTTTCAACTAAAATGATGAATAATTAACTAGATTACTTGAATTTCCAACCATAAAGATTATTTTTAAATGAATTATTTGAATTTTTAACTAAAAGAAAAAAAAATTTTTAACAAATATTAAAATTTTCAATCGAATAGTTTGACTTTCAACTAAAAATGTTAAAAATCACAAAAAGATATTTGAATTTTGAATCCGAAAAGCTCAATTACACAGGCCGACAAAATTTGACAAAGGTCCGAAACCAGAGACCAGACCTAGTATACCCGAAGGTTTTTGCTGCGCTGAATCCGAATCCGACCTCAGAAAAATTCCATCACCCACAGTTTTCGAGATATTGTAACCTAAAAGTGCAAAAAACACCGTTTTTTGCTATATTTGAGGTTACATAGCATCTTGAATAATTTTTTTTTTCAAAAACGGGCAAAAGCATCACAAAGGAGCACCCTTGCCCTCTGAAATTCATTTCTCAGATTCAAGATAGCTTTTTTTTTCATCGATATATCATTGATTGAAGTTAAGTATTTTCGCAGTTTCGTAACAACGTTAAAACACCCTATATAGCATATGT
>NC_046665.1:111945462-111972285 GCF_010883055.1 Belonocnema kinseyi | reverse complement strand
GATCGGGGGTTAAGGAAATTGGATTGTAGGGGTTTAAGCTCAATGATACGCACGTAACCGGGTTTGGGGGTAGAGGAAATCGGGTTATGGGCTCGAAAGTTAGCGGGCTTGGGGGTGAAATTTTTCATATTTGAATCCGCCATATCTCGGCTATGAAAAATCTTATCAAAAAGTTAGGCATCGGATTTTGAAGGTAAAGAGTAGTTCTTTACGATGCCATTGTCAGTTTGTGAAAAAAAAATTTTTCGCGATGTTACGGGGCCTCGAACACATCAAAATAACGGGTTTTTGACCCTTTTAGGTTAGAATATCTCGAAAACTGAGGGTGATGGAATTTTTCTGAGGTCAGATTCGGATTCAGCGCAGCAAAAACCTTCGGGTATAGTAGGTCTGGTCTCTGGTTCTGAGAATTGTTGGCCTGTGTTATCGACAAAAAAAATTGATTATCAGTTTAAAATAATAATATCCAACGAAACTGATGAATTTTCGACTAAAATAATGAATAATTAACTAGAATACTTGAATTTTTAACCCCAAATAGATTAATTTTCAATTAAAATGGTGAATATTTAACAATTAAAAATTAAAGATTTCAACAAAATAGTTAAGTTTCAACTAGAATAATTAAAATTTCAGTGAGAAAAATTAATTTCTAACCACATAAAAAACGAATTTTCATAAAAATATCTCCTTTTCTCAAGAAAAGAATATGAATTTTCAAATAAAATGCTGAATCTTTAACCAAAATATTAATTTTCAGCAAAAGAGGTTAATTTTAAGGTAAGTATTTTTTTATATTTTCATCCCAAACAAGATGAATTCTGAGCGAAAAATGTAGTAGTTGATATTTTAATTTTTAATAAATAAAAGTTGAATTTAAACAAAAAAGGCGTATTATGCAAGAGAAAAAATTTCGAACTAATTGAAAATTATAATTTATAATCTGTAAATTAAAAAAATATCCCTTGCAGAAATTTTGACCATAATTACACTTTAGAAATATTTATCTGATTTAAACAAATTTTTAAAGTTAAGTATTCTTTTCATATGTATATTCACAATTGACAATTAACAATATAAATTAATTTTCAACCACATAAATACTTGAATTATCAGGCAAAAATAATCGATTTTTAACAAAAAGTAAACTGGTTAAATTTTCAGTTAAAATATTAATTATGAAAAAAAAAATTTTCATCAAAATAGTTAAATATAGTGATATGAAGCTTTTTTCAAAAATGAAGGATCAATTTTATTTTGTATTGAAATTAAAAAAAAAGAAGCAGGCCTTTGAAAAATTCCCTGATATTCCCAGGTTTTTTCAGGTATATAAAAATAAGGTCTGATATAAAAATATAGTTTATTAAAAATATCTCTTCTATTTTCCTGAATCAATTTTTTACCTAAATAATAAAGAAGCTCGGAATTCGATCAAATTAAAAATTATTTTTTAATTTTTCTCCAAAATGATTGCTTATATAAATAAAGTCAAACAGCACAAAATTCATAATTTTTCTAGATCTACAACTTTTTTCACTACCATAAAAATTTAGATGCAAAATTTAAATAATGACCAAAAAAAAGTTAAAATAGACCCCGAAAGACAACTTTTTCATACGGTATCATTACGACTGAAAAAATGATTAAAATATATGACATAAAAAAATTGTAATTTCATTACCGCAAAAAAATGTTACACCCGAATAAAATTGATGTTTTTTTTTGAACTTAAAATAATGAATAAATTAATATTGCTCAGTTGCTTGTTCAAAATAAGTCACCAAAACCGCTAAAATATAAATTGTTATTTCTACTTACTTTTCCAATTATATAATTCAAATTGACAATTTTATTGCATCTTTGATACTAAAAATATTCAAAAATTATTAAACTAAATCTTAAAATTAGAACAAATATCGCACTCTACTAAATTTTTGAACATATTCTTACTTTTTACCTACATCGCTGAGCTGCGCAGTTTTAATTTTTAATGCAAATTTGAACACAATTGTTGAATTTTAGCTTCGGCTCATTAAATATAATTTTCTTTAATAATCTTTAAAAATTATGCAAATAATTCTTTTAATGCCTTTTTTTCGCAAACATATTTATTTTCTAAAAATGTTATTAATTTTTTGAAGATTATTAAAAAAAAATTATATGTAAAAATATTTTAATAAATAAAAAAAAGTGCTATCGGCTGATCGGAAATTTTTTTTCGCGGCGAAATTCAAATTACTAGTTTGAAAATAAAAATTGCATTAAAAATTGAAACAAACGAAGCAATTATTTTTGTTAAAATTTTAGCGATTAGCAGCTTCTTGTTGATTGCTAAAAGCGAAGCACAAAAATAAACTAACAAATACCCCTTGAAGAATTGATAACCATAATTATATTTTAGAAATATTCATATGAATTTTAAAAATTTTAAATTTTGAGTATTCTTTTTATATATTTACATTTTACATGGATATTGTGAAAATTATTTTTTCCATTTTACTAGTTTTATCATCACAATTCCTCCTAACTATGTTCACTTTTTACAGAGTATTATACTAATAACGCAAACCCCAAAACTTATTTTGGAAATTAAAGTTCTTCGAATTTTATAGAAAAACTTATTCAGTCTCTTTTATTCAATAAATAACATGTAAATCATTAAGTATGTAAATTTACCCCTAGAAACAGAAAAATGTAGAAATTTCGTATTTTTAAATGCAAAATTTAGTACCTACTGGTGTCTTATCTTTAAAAAAAGATGTCAATAAAAAATCTATATTGACAGCAAGAATAAAACAATAAGAACCAGGGTGGCCGTTTTAATCAATGAAAAAAATTTCCGGTTTTTTAAATTATTTTTGTCAATGAAATTAAAAAATTTAAAGTCAAGATTAAACGGAAGCTTTTAACACTTTTCAATTTGACAAAATGACATTAAATGCAGTTAAACTGCAAAATTTACCAATTTTAACTTTTTAAAATGATTTTTTTACTTTGAAAAATTAATTTTAAGAGAATATTTCAAAAGATTTTTAAAAATTGTAAAAAAAAGAAGCGGGAACATTTTAATTCAATTTTTTAAAATCAAAATTCGAATAATTTTCAAACATAGTTCGAAATTTTGAAAAAAAAAATATAAAAATAATTTAAAATATAAATAATTTTGTTTTAATTTTGACAAAATGTACATTTTTTAGCCTTTTGAGGGATTTTTAATGGTTTTAGGATGATAATTATTTTTTGAGATACCTGGAAAAATTTTTACTTTGGAAAAATAATTTTTTTGGCAGCAAAATTCAAGTCGAATCCTCGAAATTAGATTTTTACGAATATTTAAATGGATAGAAGTTCGAATATTCGACTTGATTTTTGGATCAATTTTTCTGACAGAAAATAAAGTAATGCTTATATAAAAAATGGTAATAATTTAAGGAAATCAAGCCAATTTTATGTACTTGTTTTCGTTATAATTATTTAATAATATTCTCTTTTTATTTATTTTTTTTTATTTTTCCAGGTATCTCAAGAAAATTTTTCTATCATTTTAAAATTCATAAGCTTCAAAATTATATTGAAAAATCCTTAAAAATCTACATTCTGTTTATTTAAATTTTTTTTTAATTTATCAAAATCTTTTAAATATTCTCTCGAAATTAATTTTTGAAAATAAACAATCATTTTCAGTTTTTCTAGGAATCTCGAGAAAATTTTTGTATTATATTAAAACCTTTCAAAATCTTAATTAAAAATACGGAATATTTTAAGTTTAAATTATTTTTAAATGTCTTTTAAACTTTTAAATATCTGCTAAATTATTTAAATTTTTTGTAACAAAAATCTGGATAGTTAAAAAAATGCCCTTAAAAGCTTCGAGATTATTTTTTTGACAATTTTAAAAAGTGTTCAAATTTTTAAAACTCATTTTTCAAAAATAATTTTTTATTTTCCTGAGAATCTTCGAACATTTTTTTATTATTTCAAACCCTTTCAAAATCTAAGGATAACATAAATTTTAATTTAATTTTTAATTTAATTTAAACATATAACATGAAAGCTTTTAACACTTTTTAATCGAATAAATTTACATTAAATTCACTTAAACTGCAAAATTTACAATTCTTAAATTTAAAAAATGACTTTTTTACTTTGAAAATTTCATTTTAAGAGAATATTTAAAAATATTTCATTGTTTTAAGATACTAGTTATTTGTTGCGAATCATGGAAAAAGTTTTATTTGGCAAAAATAATTTTTTGGTCAACAAAATGAAGCCGAAATTTAATTCGAATTTTTGAAATTCGATTTGTAAAAATTTGGGCTTTAGAAACAAATTTTTCCTATTAAAAAAAAATTTTTTTAACTAAAAAAAATGTATTTCCAAACTTTGTATGTATAAAATTTATCTATATTATTATAAATAGTTTATTAATCAATTACTCTAAATTTAATAATCGAATTATTATAAAAATTACCTTTGCCTCAGAATTTAAGGCAAATCTTTAAATTTCAAATTAATATTTAAATAATTAGACATTCGCAGATTCGACTTGACTTTTGGATCCATTTTTCTCAA
Source organism: Belonocnema kinseyi (assembly GCF_010883055.1). Classification (NCBI taxonomy): domain Eukaryota; kingdom Metazoa; phylum Arthropoda; class Insecta; order Hymenoptera; family Cynipidae; genus Belonocnema; species Belonocnema kinseyi. The sequence goes on along the minus strand of NC_046665.1, from coordinate 111,967,713 downwards.
AAAAAAAGAAGTCATTTTCGTTTAAAAAATGGTGATAATTTAAGGAAATCAAGCCGGTTTTATTTAGATTTTTTTCCAAATTATTTTATTTTCTTATTTTTCCAGGAATCTCAAGAAAATTTTTTTATTACTTTAAAATCCATAAGCTTCAACATTTTATTAAAAAAACTTCAAAAATCTATATTTTGTTAATAGTTTTTTTTTTCAAAAGTTCCCAATATGTTTTAAAATTATTCGAATTTTTCTTTAGAAAATTCTGCAAAGTTATAATCTGCCAGATTACCCTAGAAAAAGTTGAAAATCTCAAAAATCTACATTTTATTCAAATTTTTTGGAATCTTTAAAAATTAAAAATTATTTTTGACATGTTTCTTAAATTTGTAAATATCACATTTTTAAAAATATTCTTTAAAAATTAATTTTTTAAAATCAAAAATAATTTTTAATTTTCCTCAGAGTCTTAAGAACATTTTTTTTATTATCCAAAACACTTTCAAAATCTTTAAGCTTCCACATATTATTTAAAAATCTTCAAAAATCTACATTATGTTTTAAATTTTTTGAAATCTTTTTAAATTTCACATTGTTTTTGAAATATTTTCAAAACTTCTAATAAAATTAAAAAAATTTCCTTAATATCTTCCAGATTTTTTTTCTAAATAATTTTATAAATCTATTCAAATCTATTTCAATGTAAAAAATCCTTTTAAATTTTCCTAATAATCTCAAGAAAATTTTGTTCTATTATTTTAGAACATTTAAAAATCCTTAAAAAACTAAGTTTTCAAAAATTTACATTTGGTTTACAATTTTTTAAAATCTTGAAAAATTTTTTATTATTTTTGCCATCTTTTCAAAACTACACAACTTTAAAAATTATTCGAATTTTTCCTTAAAAAATTCTGGAAAATTAAAAAAAAATGCGTTAATATTTTCCAGATTCTTTTTTGACAACTTTAAACATCATTTTAATTTTTTCTTATATAATTCTCTTAAAATTAAAATTTTTAATTATTTTTGAAACCTTTTTAATGTTTCTAAATGGAGAAATATGCTCTTAAAATTAATTTTTCAAAATAAAAAGTCACTACAATTTTTCTAGGAATCTCAAGAAACATTTGTTTATCTCAAGACTTTTTAAAATTCTTCAAATTTTTCAGATTTTTTTGTAATTTTGTAAATCAGTTGGAATCGTTCACAATTCTTAAAAAGGTTCTAAATTTTTGGTTCGAAATCTACAAAAATCTACATTTTCTTTTAAAAAATTTGGAATCTTAAAATTCTCAAATTATATTAGAAATGTTTTTTAAACTTTTAAATATCTTCTAAATTTTTTCTAAGCTCAAAATCTTCCAGATTATTTTTGACAATTTTGGAAAATCTGCTGAATTTTTTAAATATAATTAATTTTTCAAAATCAAAAATAATTTTTAATTTTCCTAGGAATTTTAAGACCAATTTCTTCATTATCTCAAACCCTTTCAAAATTATTAAGCTTCAACACATTATTTTATTTTAAAATCTTCAAAAATCAACATTTTGTTTAAAATTTTTTGAATTGTTTAAAAATTTGAAAATATTTTTGAATTTTTTAAAAACTTCTAAATGTCTTAAAACTATTCGAATTTTTCCTTTAAAAAAATTCAGAAAAATTAAACAAATTGTCTTAAAATCTTTCAGAGTTTTGTTTACAATTTTGGAAATATGTACAAATCTTTTGAAATATACTTTTAAAATTAATTTTTCTTTATAAAAAATCCTTTTCAATTTTCCTAATAATTTCAAGAAAATATTTGATTTATCTTAAAACCTTCTAAAGTCCTTAAAAAACTTCAAAATCATCAGAAACTTTTATTTTGTTTGCAATTTCTTTTAATCTTAAAGAAAATTGAATTATTTTATATATTTTTTTCAAAATGTCTAAACCACTTTCAAAATATTCGAATTTTTAATAACAAAATTCTACAAAATTAAAGAGAAAATGCCTTAAAATTTGCCAAATCCTTTTTTGATATCTTTTTAAATATTCTCTTGTTATTTTTATTAATACAAATTTTTTTTGTTATCTTCAAAACTTTAAACATCCTTAAAAAGCTTTGAAATTTCTTTAAATCTAAATTTTTTTTTAAATTGTTTGAAATCTTTTAAAAGATTAAATTATTTTTGAAAACTTTTTAAAGTTTATAAATATTCAAATATCTTATCAAAATTAAATTTAAGAAATAAAAAATCAACTTTTGGAATATTTCACAATTCTTAAAAAGCTTCTAAATTTTTTGTTCGAAATCTGCATTTTGTTTTAAATTACTTTAAATCATTTTAAATTTTGGATTAATTTTTAAGTATTTAAAAACTTTGAAATATCTTTTAAACTTGCTCGAAATTTGTTAAAAAAGTGTGTACTCACAAAATGAACATTTTTTAAAGTATATTTTAAACATTTTTAATTTGTGATTTAAACTATTGAATTTTGATATATAAATGACAATTGGACATTTATTAATTTATAAAAAAAATGTCTAACCATTCAATTTCAAATTTTTTAGTTCTGAATATTTGATTTATAATCACTGGTCATAATTTAACAATCAAATATTACTAAATATTAAATAATTCTTCTTTTCCTAATTAAAAATCTTGAAATTGAATGGGTTGAAAATAAAATATTTTAGACTGAAAAAATATTTTAATACAATTTTTAATTTAATAAAAATGTGTAATGATAAATTTGAAGTTATTTTTAAATTAAAAATAGTTTATACAGTTTTAATTACACATCTACATTTGTTGAAATACTAAGGTTTTTGAATAGAAACAATTCAATTTATTCAAATTATTGTAATAAATAATTCATATTTACAGTTGATTAATTAAAATCATTTTTTACCCAAATTTTTAAATTCCAAAGGCTTTTAATTTTTAATTGTTTAAGTCTTAAAAACTTAATTTAAACATTTTTTAAATTAAAAAATGTCCGCTCAAAAATGTAGATAAAAAATGGAATTTTTGTTAAGAAAAACATTTTAGAATTACGCACCTTAAACTGAATGATATAAATGAAAAAGTTAATAACTGCAAGTAAACATTTACATTGAAATTTGTGAATAATTTCTCAAACAAAAAAAATCAAGATTATTTTTAATTTAATTCTGTAAAACTCCCAATTAAAAAAAAAAAAGACCAGCTCAGCGGCCACCCTGAAAAACGCAAATGACGAGAAAATTGTATAAATATTAAATATAATTCTGAAAACTTTTAAAACATTTTATAGACCAACAAAATTGATCCAGCCTAAAAAATCACATTTTGATTGTTCCTTACGAGGATGATCTATTTTTTTGGACAGGAACAATCAAAATGCGGCTTTAAAAAGACAAATCAACCTCTTCATCAACAAGTTTGTCGATTTAAGAGCTTCCTAATTCATCAAACTCTTCTAGACTCTCTATCGAATTTCTGGCTTCTTCTGAAACGCATCTTCTATTTTCACCTTCCATGCACTCTGAACTTTCCAAATTAATATTCTCAGATGTTAGGGTTGATTTAAAAAGACCTGGAAAAAATATATTAGGCTTTGAGTGCCCGGGTTTCAAAGTGAACAAATTCCAGAGAGAAACTCAAAAGTTCAAATAATAGAGAAATCAATTTATTTACAATAAACATAAATTACAACGGAGATACAAGCGATTGTAAGAATGATTGGGGAATAAAGTTACACTGACATTTTGTTCATAAATGGGTAAATAATATGTACAATAAATAAACGAAAACGATTTTTGTAAAAGGGAATGGAAATAGGTCTGAAAATTAACTATTACCTGAAGACTGTATTTCATAAATTCCTGTTTGCGGGTCTAAGGTTCCTTCATCATTGCAAATGAAAAGCGGTTCTTTTTCAACTGCCTTTTCTAAAGCTTTCGTAATGTCCGTATCTTCGTAAACGAAACTAAAACCACTTTTACAATTAGCATGGTAAGGACACGATTTTTTATTTGCATGGTAGCAGGGCTCGGACTCACTCCAGAGAACAAAAATAGTCGCACACAACTTTTTGAATACTCCAACGTTTATTTATTTATTTACTTTTCCTTGAATAACTAAATTAAATACTTGAATTTCCAATAGAATAGTTAAATTTTCAGCTGAGAAATGTGATGAACCTTTAATGAGTAGTTGAATTTTCAATTTAAAAACGTCCATATTCGGCCAAAAATGAAATAGTTTAATTTAATTTCATTTTAAATTTAAATAATTTTTCAAATATCAGAATTTTAATCTTCAGTGTGGCCGTTTTAATCGAAGAAATAAATTCCTGATTCGTAAACATTTTTCACGGTCAATGAAATTTAAAAAATGGAACACTAAAGCTAAAGTAAACTAGTAAAAGTTTCAACAAAAAAATTAATTTTTAACAAAAGAGTTTAAATTTGAACCATGTAATTTAATTTAAATTTAAAAAAAGATGTATTTTGCAAAAAAATGTAGTAGTTGATATTTCAACAAAAAAATGTTTTAATTTTTAGTAAAAAAAATAAAAACAGTTTCATTCAGTCAAAAAAGACTACTTTTCAACAATAATTGAGAAAAAATTGCAAACAAATTGTTGAAATTTCAAGCAAAAAGATCAATTTTCAACAAAAATAAAACAGTTAATTTTCAGTTTAAAAAATTGTTCAACTGTCCTGAATTTTAAACTAAAATCATGAATCTTCAACTAGAATAGATAAACTTTAAAACCAAAAGAATGAATTTCGACAAAACAGTATAACTTTGAACCAAGTTGTTTTATTTTCAAGCAAAAAGATGAGTTTTCAACTAAAATTATGAATATTTAATTATAATACTTGAATATTCATTTAAAAAAGATCAATTTTGCTAAATATTTAAATATTGAACTAAAATACAAAAAATCAAATTTCAACAAAAAATGAAATAGCTGAATCTTCAGATTTAAAAAATTCATTAATACATTTCCAGAAACAAGTAAATTTTCAGCTAGAATAGATGAATTTTTAAACCAAAAAGATTAATTTTAGCAAAACAATTAGACTTTCAACCAAGTAGTTTTCTTTCAAAAATTAAAAAAAAAATTAAAAGATTTTTAAATAAGAAGATTACTTTTCAAAGAAGAAGATTAATTTACTACCAAAAAAGACGAAATTTTAACAAAAAATAAAAATTTCAAACCGGAAAAGATAAATTTTCGTCCAAAAATTAATACTCAAATTTTCAGTAAAAACAAACAATTATCAACTAAAACTGATGAACTTTCAAACATAAAGATGAATTTTCAAGTTAGATTTAAAGTTTTGAAAAAAATTAATTTTTAATAAAATAGTTTAACTTTTAGCCATGTAATTTAATTTTAATTTCAAAAATATGTATTTTGAAAACAAATATAGTAGTTAATATTTGAACAAGAAAAAAACGTTTTACTTTTTAATAAGAAACAGTTGAATTCAGGCAAAAAAGATTATTTTTAAACACGAATTGAAAAAAAAATAAGAATAATTTTTAGCCAACAGAGAGAAAAAATTGCAAACAAATTGTTGAATTTTCAAGCAAAAAGATGAATATTCAATCAAGATTAATTTTCTACGAAAAAGGCTGAATTTTCTATTAAAAAGATTAATTTTCAACCAAAAATAACAGTTCAATTTTCATAGAAAAAAAATTAAATTTCCAGACAAAAAAATTGTCAACCAGTGATGATTTTTCAACTAAAATTGTGAATCTTCAACTAGAATAGATGAATTTCAAACCCAAAAAGGTGAATTTTAACAAAACAGTTTAACGTTCAACCAAGACGTTTTCATTTGAAGAGAAAGATATTTAAACAAAAAGATTCGTTTTCTACTAAAAAATACACTTTTCAACAAAATACATGAATGTTCAATAAAATATAGTTGAATTTCTAACTTAAAAAATCTAATTTTTAACCAAATAATTACATTTTAAACTAAAAAAGATCAATTTCCAAATAAACTGGTAAATTTTCAACTAAAATGATATGCCTTGAACTGGAATAGTAGAATTTTCAATTAAACAGGCGAATTTTCAACAAAATAGATAAATATTTATTCAAAAATTAATAATTAAATTTTCAGTAAAAATAAATACTTATCAACTAAAGTGAAGAATTTTCAACTAAAATAATGAATATTTAACTAGAATAATTAAATTTTTAACCAAAAAGATAAATTTTGAACGAAGAAGAATAATTAGTTCCAAAAAGACGAATATTTTAATTTAAAATCATAAAATATTCAATTCCCGGTTTTTCCTGGCTCGCGAACACTTTTCACGGTCAATGAAATTAAAGAAATGGAACACTAAAGCTAAAAAATTTTCCACTTGAGGTAATTAAAAACTGAGCTGCAAATGAAAGCAATCAAAGTGGAACTGTTAAATTTTGAACTTTTAAAATTGAAATTTAAAAGTTTTTAATTTAAAAAATGTTGTATTCAATTGCTCAATAATTTACGCGTCTAAAATTAAAGGTACTAACAATTTTCAATATAAAAAAATATAAATCCATGTTATCATTTTCAATGCTCTAAATTAAAAAATCAATAAATGAACTTCAAAATTTTCAAAATAATATAATTTTAAAGAATTTTAAGCTAGAAACATTAAATATTGAAAAATTAAACATTTTTAACTAAATACTTCTTGAATTCGAAATTTAATTATTTTCTTTTTAAATAGTTTAAACATCACTGGAAATATTCAAAATTTTATTTCAAAATCTTGAGAAATCTAGAAGTTGTTTTAAATTTGTTTTAAATTTAAAATTATTTTAGACATTTATTCAGAACTTCTAAATATCTGTAAAAATTAATTGAACCTTTATTATTTGTAGGCGAAATTTGAGTAATTTTAAGAGATATGTAGAAGTTTTGAAAAGATTAAAACTTAATGTAAAACTTGAAATGAAAGCCTAATATAAAAAAAATGTAGATTTTCGCAGATTTTAAACAAAATAATTAGATTCTTTTCAAGAATTTTTAAAGACTTCAAAAGAATAAAAACATTTTCTAAAGATCCATAGGAAAATTAAAAGTAATTTTTCATTTTGAAAAATTATTTTAAGAGTATATTTAAAAAATTTTTCAAAAAATATTCTAGAAGATTTTAAGAAAACTTTCTAAAATTTGTATGATAATTTTTTATCTTTTTTAAACTCCTAAATATCTCTTAAAATTACTCAAATTTTTTCTACAAATTTTCATTCCTTAAACATTCCTTGAATAAAAATTCAAATATTGGTAAATATTCAATAATTAATCTTTTTTTTTAATTAAAAATTTCAAACGTAAGCTAAATAATAGCATAATTGAAAAATATAAAAATTCAACTAATTATTTAAAAACTGTTGACATCGAAAGAAGACAGATTTTTCTTTTACAAATTTGTAAAATTCCTGGCAAAAAAAATGCACTGTCATTTCCCGGTTTAAAAAAATTCCCGGTTTCTCGGTCCATTTTTTGGCCAAAAATAAAATAGTTCAGTTTAATTTAATTTTAAATTTAAATAATTTAACACATAACAGAATTGCAATCATGCAATACTCTAAACATAGAATCTTTTATAAACGAAATAAAACGGTGTTTCAAAACTTAATAAAAAAGTATTTCAAAAATTTAAAAAGTCCATTTTCATTCAAAAATGAAACAGATCAATTTTTAGTTTAAAACTTATTTTTGTAACAGAAGATATATCATTCTAACAAATATCAGAACTTTAATCTTGTAATACTTTTAAGATAGAATATTATATAAACAAAATAAAACAGTATTTCAGATACAAATTAAAAATGCAAACATTTATTTTAAACAAAAAAGTGTCTTCTATCAAAAATGACTTTTTAACAAAATACTTGAATTTTCAACAAAATAATTAAATTTTTAACATAATAGTTAAGTTTTCAACCTAAAAAGATAAATTCCAACAAAAAAATGTCACAGTTTATACTTCAATGAAAAAAGATAAAGCTTGATCGAAAGAAAGAAATTTTAAACAAAGACGAATTTTTAACAAATAAAGATTTTTCACTCAAGAAAGAAAAAAGTTTATCTAAATTTTTGAACCTTCAAGCTAAAAGACGAATTTTCCCTACAAAAATCTAATTTTCAAACCAAAATATGACTTCAGCAAAAAATTAATTTTCCACAAAATTGATTAATTTTTAACCAACAAAAATGAAAATTCAAGCCCAGAAAATTTACTTTTTCACCAAAAAAGGAGAATTTTCAACTAAAAATGATCAATATTCAAAAAATGGAAAGGTTACATTTTCAGTTATAAAATTAATTTTAAACCAAAACAAGGCTTTTCCACTAAACAGTTAAATTTCCACCCAAAGACAAATTAAAAAAAAATCACAAAAATAAATTTTTAACAATATGTATTTTAAATTATCAATTAAAAAACATTATTTTTTAACAAAATAGTTAAAGTTTCAACCAAAGAAGGGAATTTTTAACTAAAAATATAAATCTTCAATAACAAAAAAATGATTTCTTAACAAAGTGATTCAACCAAATTTTTCAAAGAAAATAGTTGAATACTCAAGCCAAGAAGAATAATTTGTAATCAAAAAGTTGCAGTTTCACAAATAAAATGAAATGTCTTCTAAACCAATGAATTTTTAAATCAAAAAGATAAATTAAAAAAAAATTCAAATTTTCTGATGAAAAAGATTTTAGTGGACTTTTGACGAACAGAATGTGAGATAAAAAATAAAAACATTTTCACGAAAAAAATTTAATTTTCAATCAAAGATGAATTGTTTTCATACAAAAAGGATGACTTGTTCAAACTATGACTTGTTTAACAATATGTAAGTTTCTATGAAGGAAAATTGATTTTTTAATACAAAAAGACGAATTTTTTCAACCAGAAAGGATTAGTTTTTAACAAAATAGTTGAATTCTCTACCAAATAGTTGCATTTTTATTCTAGAAAGATGAAATTTGTACTTAAGTACAGCAGCATTTTCAACCAAAAAGTATAACTGTTCAAAAAAATTGTTGAATTTCTAAGAAAATAGTTTGCATTTTTATCCAAAAAAATATATAATTTCTACTAAAGCAGGTAAATTTTAAAATAAAAAAGACAAACTTTCAAAAACGAGGTTGAATTTTCAACCGGACAGTTTTTTTTTCAAGAAAGATTTCTTTTTTAAGAAAGATAAATTTCTTCTAAAACAGATTAATTAAAAAAAAAACTTTGAAAAATGGTTAAATTTTCATACAAAGAAGATTTCAGTTCAGTCTCTAACATCAAATTAAGAATTGTAAACAATAAGTTCATTTTATGCTGAATAATCGAATTTTAAACCAAAACTTATGAAATTTTAAGAAGATTTTTAAATTTTCAACCAAAAATTAGCATTTTTGTTCAAGAAAAATAAAAATTCTACTAAAACAGGTGAACTTTCAAATGAAAAAGATAAATTGAAAAAAGTTGAATTTTCATCCGAAAAGATTCAATAGACTTTTTAACACAAAAATACGAATTTCCAACAAAAAGTAAATAATGTAAAAAATATTTTTAATCCAAGAAAGATGAAATTTGTACTAAAACAGATAAATTTTTAAGAAAATATGATACTTTTTTTAATTTTGAAAATTCATTAATTTATTAATTCCATTCATTTTTCAACACCAAAATACGAATTTTAAAACAAAAGCAACTATGATTTAAGAATCAAAATATTATGACTGATGTCATTTTAAATAAAAAGCATTATTTTGTTCTAAAAAATGCTAACATTGACAAAAAAAAACATGAATTTTAACCATGTTTTTTGCAATTGTATTTTTTCTGATAGTCTTGCCAATTTTTGAAAAATATTGCATTTTGATAAATGACGGCTTATTTTCCGGGAAAACATTCTCTACAACTCTACTGTTTCCAATTTTAAAAGTAAATTTTTCTATGACTAAAATCATTATTATTTTGTCAAAAAAAATTAAAATTGTACTAAAACAGATGAATTTTTAAATCGAAAAGACAAATTTTTAAGAATAATAGTTTTATTTAGAAACAAAATTATTTTTATCCAAACAAGATTTCAGTTGACTTTTCAACAATAAAATATAAATTTTAAACAAAAGTTTAATGTTCTACGAAAAGAGTTGAATTTTTAAACCAAAGAAGACGCATTTTTAACAAAAAATTTTAATTTGCAACCAAATAGGTAATCTTTTTCAGAAAGTCGTTAAATTTTTAACAAAATAATAAAATTAATCTTTTTGGCTTACAAATTTATGTTTTTAGTTGAAAATTTAACTTTTTGGTTGAGAATTCTTGAATTTGCTTAAAGATTCGTTTTTTTTCGGTAGAAAATGAAACTTTTTGTTTAAAAATTCATCTTTTTTTGTTGAAAATTCATCAATCTTTAACCAGAATTATTGACTTTTGACAAAAAAGATTAATTTTCAACTAAAATGATAAAATATTCAACTGGAATAATAGTTAAATTTTGAGTTTAAAAAAATTGTCAAACAGAAAAAAAATCCAAATAAAAAACAAGTTTTTATCCAAACAGCTCATTTTTCAACCAAAGAAATTACTTTTTTTATTAAAACGATGAACCTTCAACAAAAAAAAAAATATATTTTTTTAAAAATAAATGAGTTTAACTTCCAGCCAATTAATTTTATTTCTAACCTAAAATATGAGTTTCCAACTAAAATCATGAATATTTAACTATAATACTTAAATTTTTAACTGAAAAGAAGAGTTTTTAAACACGGTGATTTACCTTCAAAGAAAAACATAATTTTCTACAAAAAAATTGATTTTTTAAATGAAATAAGTTTGAGCCAGAAAAAGTCAATTTGGATTCAAAAATGAAAGTTAAATTTTCGGTTAAGGAAATTAATTTTGAACCAAATCGATAAATATTTAAATGGAATAATTGAATTTCATGCTTAAAAAAATAATTTTTAACCATATAGAATAATTTTCTACCAGAAAGGCCAGTTTTTCACAAAATGGATAGATTTTCGAAACACTAGTTTAATTTCTAAATAAAAAATATCACTTTTCAACCAAATAGTTGAAGTCTCATCCAAAAAAGATACATTTTCAAACAAAAATAGAATGACTAATTTTCCTGTTAATAATCTCATTCTTAACATATAAACAAAAAAACAGACATTCAGCAAAATAGTTCAATTTTCTATAGGAAATAATTGATTTTCAACAAATTAGTTATATTATCAACCAAAGATGGATTTTCAAATAAAATTATGAATTCAAAAATTCCCTGTTCCAAGTGAAATTATATTTCTTTACCGAAAACCCCTCTTCTGAAATAAAAACACTTGCATTTTCAAAAAAAACGATGAATTCCCAATGAAAAATTAAATAACTGATATTAAAAAAAAACACACACACACACATTTTGCAAGAAACTAAAGAAAATTTCAACCAGAGAGTTAAAATTTTAAGAAAATAATTAAATTTTCAACCAAATAATTGAATTTTTAACTAAACAGAAGATGAATTCTTCCCCAAAACGACGAATTTTTATAAAAAAAATTAATTTTCTACCAAAAAAGACCAATTTTTAATAAAATACACACATTTCCAAATAAATAGTTGAATTTTCAACTAAAAAAAAACGATACATTTTTAGAAAAAAAAATGTCAACCATACAGTTGCATTAACAACCAGAGATGAATTCTTAATTAAAATTATGAATCTTCAATAAACAAATAAAATCATTTTTAATAACGCAGTTGAATTTTCAATCCAGAATTCAAATTTTCTGATAAAAAGAAACGAATTTTTGAAAAATAAAGATTTTTCAGTCAAGACAGAAAATAAAGACAAATTTTTAACGAACAAACATCAATTTAAAAAAATGGCAGTTAGATGTTCAGTTAAAAAAAATTATTTTCAACTAAGAAAAAATTAATTTAAAAAAATACTAGAATACTTGAATTTTTAACCAAAAAGATGAATTTAAAAGCAAGAAGATGAACTTCTACCAAAAAGACGAATTTTCAACTAAAAAAAATAAATTAATTGGAATATTTACACTTTCAGTTTAAAAAAAGGTAATTTTCAGCAATTAATTTTTTTAAAATAGTTATATGAATGTTTAACTGGAATAGTAGAATTCTAAACATTTTTCCATATAAAGTAATAAACAATACACAACAAATTAAAAGCATTCAAAGTGGAAAACTTGAATTCCAAACTTTTAAAATTGAAATTCAAAAGTTTTTCAATTCATAAATTGTATATTCAAATTCTTAAAAATGTACACGTACAAAATAGAAGGTACTAACACTTTTAAATTAAACAATGTTTAATAATGAAAATATACAAAAATCCATCAATGAACTTGAAAATTTTCGAAATTATATTATTTTAAGTAATTTTAAGCTAGACATCATTTAAAAGTTTTAAAATTCTATTTTAAATCTTGAAAAATCTAGAAGTGGTTTTAAATTTTTTCAAATTCAAAATCATTTTTGAATTTTTTGTCAGAACTTTTAAATATATTTCAAAATGAATTGAATTGTTTCCATATCTTTTAGAAAATCCTGCAAATTGAAAAAAAATTATCTTTTCAAAAATTTTACATATCTCTTAAAATAACTCAAATTTTTTCTACAAATAATAAGTGTTCAATTGTTATTTATGCGTCAACATTTAACAATTTCACTTATAAATTAAACACTTTTTAAATATATATGTCAAACCAAGAAAGAAGTTAACTTTGTATAAAAAAAAATTGAATTCGATCAAAAAATGCAAAATTTCAACAACAAACATTGAATTCTCAACCAAAGAATATCAATTTTTAACTAAACAGTTGCATTTACATCCAAAAAGATTAACGTTCTACGATAAAACAGATGAGTTTTTGAACTAAAAAGACGAAATTTCAAAGAAATAGTTGAACTTTCAACCAAAAGTTAATTTTCTACCAAGATAATTGAATTTAAAACCAAAAAAAGGAATTTTTCAAAAAATAATTGTATCATACAAAAAGATTAACTTTTTACTAAAACAGATGAGTTTTTGAACTAAAATGACGAATTTTCAACCAAAAGTTAATTTTCTACCAAGATAATTGAATTTAAAACCAAAAAGAGGAATTTTTCAAAAAAAATAATTGAATCATCAATAAAAGAAGGTTAACTTTTAACTAAACAATTCCACTTTCATTCAAAAAAGATTATATTTCTACTAAAACAGATTAATTTTTAAAATAAAAAGACAAACTTTTAAGTAAATAGTTGAACTTTCAACCAAAAGTTAATTTTCTACCAAAATAGTTGAATTCAAAACCAAAAAGAGGAATTTTTCGAAGAAATAATTGAATCATCAATAAAAGAAGATTAATTTTTAACTAAACAGTTTCAATTTCATTCAAAAAAACATTAAATTTCTGCTAAAACAGATGAATTTTTAAACTAAAAAGACGAATTTCCAAAAAAAATTTTGAACTTTCAACCAAAAATTATGATCCCTGTTTTTTTCCTGATCTCCATATTTTCCCTGACTTGCGGTCAATTGCCATTTGCAGCAATAAAATATAAACTACAAATCAAAGCACTAAAAATGGAACTCTTGAATTTTAAATTATTTAAAATTGAAATTTAAAACTGTTATATTCAATTGCTCAATAATTTACACGTAAAAGATGGAAAATACTAACACATTTTAACTGTAAAATTTGTAATCAAATGTAGATAAACTGCAAAAATTAGAACTTTTACAAATTAATGGGTTCAAAGATTCAGATTCAATTCTAAAAATATAAATCCACATTATATTATTTGAAACAATTTTAAGGTAAAAACGTTAAAAATTGACAAATTAATTTTGTTTTAAACTGAACACTTCTCCAATTAGAAGTTAAATTATTTTAATCTCAAGTAGTTTAAATATCCTTGAAAAGCTTCAAAATTTTATTTCAAAATCTTTAAAAATCTACCAGTTGTTTTAAATTTATTCAACTTTAAAATTATTTTTGAAATTTGATTCGAACTTTTAAATATCTTTTGAAATTAATAGAATTTTTAGTAAATCCTGCAAATTTAAAAAAATTTACTTAAAATCTGCCATATTCATTTTTAATAATTTTGGAAATCTTTTAAAATATTTTTGAATATTCTTTTAATATAATATTCCAAAGTGAAAAATTATTTTCAGTAGTCTAAATTAAAGAATCAAGCAATGAACTTTAAAAATGTTCAAAATTATATTATTTTAAGTAATTTTAAGCTAGACACATTAAAATTGAAAAATAATTTTTTTATCTTAACAGTTCTTAAATTAATTTTATTTTAAATAGTCCAGGCATCCTTGAAAAGAATACAAATTTTATTTCAAAATCTTGAGAAATCTAGAAGTGACTTTAAATTTTTGGAAATTCAAAATCATTTTTGAATTTTTTTTCGGAACTTTTAAATATATTTCAAAATGAATTGAATTTTTTCTATAACTTTTAAAAAATCGTGCAAATTAAAAAAACTGAATTTTAATTTATAAACAATAATATAACACCTGTTATTTGTAAAAAATTAAATTTAGAACTTGAGATAATTTGAAACACTTACAGCCGAATTGAAAATAAAATTTAAATTTTTGCAGATTTCAAACAAAAAATTTAGAATTTTTTAAGAATTGTGAAAGGCTTCCAAAGAATAAAAATTTTTCTTAAGATTCTTAGGAAAATTGAAAATCATTTTTAACTTTAAAAAATTATTGTAACAGAAAGTTTAAGAAGATTTTAAGAGATTAAAAAAATTATCAAACATGGAAGATTTGAGGGATTTTCTTTTAATTTGCAGGATTTTCAAAAATTGTAGGAAAATTTGTTCTACAAATAATAAGTGTTTAATTATTATTTCTACATAAAAATTCAACAAATTCGTTTACAAATATAAAAATTTTTTAAATAGAACAATTAAAATTGTAACGCCAAAAGATTAAAAGTTCATAGAAAATCTATAGATTCATAGCTTTCTATGTAAAACAATTCAGTTTCAAATTGTTTTCTTTTCAATATTTGGTTTCAATTTACTCTTCTTAAATTAACAGTGAAATTTTGTTAAATATTGAATACTTATTCTTTTTCTACATTAAGAAATTTCAAATTAAACGGGATAAAAATTAAATAATTTAGACTCACAATATTTTACATTTAATAACAACCTTTAATTATGACTATATTATTATGGATTTATTTTTAAGTTGAAAATAGTAAAACGCACGTTTACATTTTTTAATGGCTAAAAAAAATAATATGAATAATATATTAATAAATTTATTTATTAAATTTAATTTAAAAAATAATATAAAGGAATAGCTGAAACTCTGAATTAAAAATATATTATTGATCAATCATGAAAATTTTTATTTAAAAATAAAATTATCGGAATAAATGATATATTAATTTCAATTCTTATCAAGACTTTCGGATTGGAACTATTACAATCTGGAAATTCTCAAATTTTGAACGAATTTAGAATTATTTGGTCAAATCAATTATTGTTCAGATTTCTATTCAGAGTACAACAATTATTTATTTATTTATATTTACAGTTAATGAAATAAAACTGTTTTTAATAAAAAAAATTCAAATTCAAATCCTTTTAATTTTTAAGTGTTTAAGTCAAAAATTGCAAAAAAATCTAAATATTATAAAGTAAAAGACGAATTTTTGACTAAAAAATAATATTTTTTAGACCAAAAATCAAATAGTTAAATTTTTAGATTACAAAAATAAAGTTAAACCAAAGAGATGAATTTTCAATTAAAATTATGATAAATTCAATTGGAATAGTTACATTTTCACTTTAAAAATCTAATTTAAAAAAAATAATAATTTTCCAAAAGTAGTTACGTTTTCCAAATGATGAATTTTCAACCAAGAAGATAAATCTATACCATAAAACACGAAGCTTTTAATTGAACAAAATTTGAACCAACAATTGAGTAGTTAAATTCGTTCAATTTTTAGTTAAAACTATTAATGCTCATCCCAATTAACCAAAGAAATGAATTCTTTATTAAAATAAATGAAATGAATTTTCAAGAAAAACAAAACGAATTTTCAAACAAAAATATTTACATTTTCCGACAAAAATATAAATTCTCAACTAAAATTATCAATCTTTAACTAGAATAATTGAATTACCCACCAAAAAAGAATGTCAACCATGATGAAACCAAAAAAGCCGAATTTCCAACTAAAAAATAATCTTCTGGCCAAAAATCGAATCGCTAAATTTTTCTTTAACGTAATTAATGTTCAACCAAAGAGACCAAATTTTCGACTAAAATGATGAAATATTCGACTGACATAGTAAAATTTTTATGTAAAAACTTTATTTCAAACCAGAAAAAAAAAGAATTGCCAACCAAATAGTTAAATACAGTTATATAAAGACATTTTTCCAAATTCTATAATTATTGTTATTCAATTTTATATTGCAATTAAAAAAAAATAATAATAAGCAAGCTCTCGAAAAAATTCTCTGACTTGCTAAAAAGTTTCCTAAATATTCCCGGTCATTATTGGCTTATATCTTTTTTAATAATCGCATCGCTAATTTAAAAAAAGTGTTAAATAGTGCCAAAAGTGGCGTGAGTCGGAGGCCTGCAGTAGATACTTATTAAAAAAAAAACCTACCTTTCTTCGTTTTCATTTGAAACACGGCTGGCTGAACTATCATTTAACTGGGAATCTTTTTCGATTATACTCGGTCCGTTATTTCTCTGATCCTTTATTGTAAAATTGAGAGTCGGATTCCCTGTGGCGGTTTTCGCTTCTGTATCGAAAGTTTCGAAACTCTGAGAAAAGACCTTACTCTTTTCAATAACCTCTGGCCGAATATCCAAAAGGATCATATTTCCAGACTGCAACAGATTTACCAGAAATGTTGCCATTTTTTTTTTTTTTTTTTTTTCAAATTGACAAAAAAATATAAGAAATTTTCAAAAGTAATGCCTTTACCTTGTTCGGTTTTAAACAATCAGGATCACTATGATCCCCATTATTGGGAGGTAGTCGGGGAACAGGTGTCACAGAACTTTGATTGGGTTGATTCGCAAAGCGAAAGTTGTTACCAATCACTTTCCCTATCACCTCCTAAACAATTATTACTTTAAATAATATATAATTTTTCCAATATTTAACATTTATACTGATCAGGGTGATTGAAAAAAAATAAAAATATTGAACACTAAAGCTAAAAAAATTTCCATTTGAGCAATAAAATCTTTTTAATTAAAAAATGTATTCAAGAATTTTTAACTTTTATAAATTATATAGTTCAAAGATTTAGTTTCAAATATATAAATCCACGTTATCATTTTCAATGCTCTTAATTAAAAATATCAAGCCAAGAACTTAAAATTGTTTAAATTATATTATTTTAAGGAATTTTATGCTAGAAACATTAAAAATTGAGAAATTTAATTTTTTTAAATGAACACTTCTTAAATTACAATTTCAATTATTTCCATTCTAAATAGTTTAAACATCCTTGAAAAGCTTCAAAATTGTATATTTAGAAATATAGAAGTTGTTTTGAATTTGTTCAAATTTAAAATTATTTTTGAAATTTTTTCAGAACTTCTAAATATTTTTTTAAATGAATTGAATTTTTCCTACAATTTTGAGAAAACCCTGCAAATTATTTTAAATTTCTATAAAATTTAGATGTGTAAATAACAATTAAACATTTGTTATATGTAGAAGAAATTTAAGTAATTTTAAAAGATATTTAAAAGTTTTGAAAATATTAAAAATTAATTAAAAATTTGAAATGATAGCTTGATTTTAAAAAAATTTATATTTTGCCAGATTTCAAGCCAAAAACTTAAAAGCTTTTAAGAATTGTGAAAGGCTTCAAAAAAATAGAAACATTTTCTTCATATTCCTGAGAAAATTTAAAATAATTTTTCATTTTGAAAAATTATTTTAAGAGAATATTTAAAAAGGTTTTAAAAGATGGAGAAAATGGTAAAAAAAGAATCTGGCAGATTTTAATGAAATTTTTTTAATTTAGCATGATAATTTTGAATCTTTTCAAAACTCTTAAATATCTCTTAAGATTACTCAAATTTTGTCTTCAAATAATAATAGTTAAATTGTTCTTTATACATCAAAACTAAAAAATTTGACTTAAAAATTAAACAATTTTCAAATACAACAATTAAAATTTAAATGCTTAAAAGAAAGGTTTTAGATTGTTTACTTTTAAATATTTGGTTTCAATTTACTCGTCTTAAACAAACAGTCAAATATTGCTAAATATTCAATAATTATTCTTTTTTTTAAATCGAAAATTTCTGATTGAATAGGTCAAAAATTGAATATTTTAGACTGAAACAATATTTTTAATTTAATACAAGCCTTTGATTACGAATATATTATTATGAAGTTATTTTTAAATTGAAAATAGTTTATAAAGTTTTAATCAGATTTTCACATTTTTTAACGACTACGACTTTCAAATTTAAATAAACGGTTTCAATTTGAAAGTTGTAGTCGTTAAAAAAATGTACCTTTTTAGTCAAAAAATTTTTCAAAAAGAAAAAAATTCAATAAATTTCAAGCTGCCTTATAAAATAAATATTCATAAATGGCAGTCTATAAACCAGGTTACCAATTCCGAGCTGTTTTTTATCCATTTAAAAAAAAGATATATTTCACTAAGATTTTGAGTCAAAATATATTGACATTTTTAAGCCAAAAAATCGATTTTTTAAAAGAAAACTGAATATGCGACCAAAGGTAAATTTCCAAGCGAAATATTTAAATTTTAAACGAAATAATTGATATTTTTAACGATATAGTAATATAGTAACCTAGAGGAATATATTTTGCACCAAAAGACAAATTTTGAATTAAATAGTTGAGTTTTAAACTACAAAAGATACATTTTCAACCAAAAATAAATTAGTTAAATTTTCTATTCAAAAAATTACTTTTCAATAACAAAAAAACTTATTTTAAATCAGTTGAATTTGACGAAAAAATATGAATTTTGTTTAAAAATAGTTGAATCCTAAACCAAATGGATGAATTTCAACAAAGAAGATTAATTTATAATTGAATAGTTCCCTTTTCAACCAAAAAGATGAATTTTCTATTAAGAAGATTAATGTTTTACAAAAAAAGACAAATTTCCAACAAAGTTGTTGAACTTTGATGCAAAAAAAAACTAATTATCTTCAAAAGAGTTGTAGTTTTAACACAAACATTCACGAATTTTCAACGGAACAGTCCATTTTTAACTAAATAGTTTTATTTTCAAGCCGAAAAGATGAATTTGTTAGAAAGCAGTTAAATTTTCCATCTGAAAATATGAACATTTAACAAAATAGTTGAATACTCAACCGAAAAAGATTAATTATCAACAAGACAACTTTAAATTTGTAACAAAAAATTAGGAATTTTCCACTAAACAGATTAATTTTCTACAAAAATTTTCATTTTCAAAACGGAAAAGATCAATTTTCACATAAAAACATTGATTTTCAACCAAAAATGAAATAGTTATACTTTCAGTTAAAAAAATTAATTTTCAACAATAAAAAAATTAATTTTCAACAGAATAGTAAAATTTTCAACCAAAGATGAGATTTAAACTAAAATGATGAAGCTTAAAAAATAATTTCCAACATAATGGTACAATTTTCCACATAAGATGAACTTTCAAAAAAAAATCTTGAAAAAATAAAAGTCCAACTAAAAATATAAATTTACAACCAAACATGAAATTATATTTTCAGTTAAAAAAACGAATTTCCAAAAAATATTTTTAAATTCTCAACCAAAAAAAGATTAATTTTTTATCGAAAAGTTACATTTTCAACCAAAAATAATGAACTTTCGACCAAAAAGATTAATTTTTTACAAAAAAAAAAACAACATTTTTTCAACATAATATATGAATTTTCAAAAAAGAGTTGAATGTTCAACCAACTAATTGAATTTTTAACCAAAAATTAAATTCTTTAAAGAAAAAAGTTAATTTTATAGCAAAAAATACCAATTTTTCAACATAATACATGAATTTTCAACCCAATAATTGAATTTTTATCTAGAAAAAATAAATGTCGAATTAAAAATATCAATTTACAACCGAAAATGTAATTAAATTTTCAGTATAAAAAAAACCGAATTTTACACAAAATACTTGAATTCTCAACCAAATAGGAGTAATTTTTGTTATGAGACTTTTTTCAACAAAAATGATCAATTTTCAACCAAAAAGATTAATTTTTTGTCTACAAAAAAGACGGGTTTTCAACATAATACATGAATTTTCAACATAACAGTTACAGTTTTAACCAAAAATAATGAATTTTCCAACAAAAATATAATTTTCTACCTAAAAAGACAGATTTTCAACATAATACATAAATTTTCAACTAAATTGTTCAATTTTTAGCTAGACAATATCAATTTTCAGATAAAAAATATAGATTTTCAACTAAAAACGAAATAAGACGCATTCTCAACAAAAAAAAAACAAATAAATTTTGAACAGAATAGTAAACTTTTCCTCCAGAGATGAACTTTCAACTAAAATGATGAATTTTGAACCAAGAGAAATGAATTTTCAACAAAAGAGATAAATATTTAACCAAATAGTTGAATTTTTAACGAAAAAGATGAGTTTTTAAACAAAAAGATGAATTTTCTAAATAAAAAAGACCAATTTTCAACATCTTTCAACATGAATTGACAATCCAGTAGTTAAACCTTTTACTAGAAAGAATAAAATTATTCCAATTAAAAATATCAATTTTCAACCAAAAATGTTTCTCGCAAATGAAAACATTCTCAGTTAAAAAATTATTATTTTTAAATGGAACGAATTTTCAACAAAATAGTTAA
The DNA here is from genome assembly GCF_010883055.1 of Belonocnema kinseyi. Lineage (NCBI taxonomy): Eukaryota > Metazoa > Arthropoda > Insecta > Hymenoptera > Cynipidae > Belonocnema > Belonocnema kinseyi. The sequence continues at coordinate 111,946,822 of NC_046665.1, read as the reverse complement.
ATTACCAACCAATGTGATTAATCTGTAACAACAATAATGACTTTGTAACAAAGTAGTTCAACTTTCAATCAAATAGTAGTTGAATTTCCAACGAAAAAAAGGGTCTTTTTATCCAACAAGATTAATTTTGTAGCAAAAAAGACAAATTTTCAACATATTATATGAATTTTCAATCCAGTATTTAAGCTTTTTACTAGAAAGAATCGATTTTCAATTAAAAATATCAATTGACAACCAAAAATCTAATTATATTTTCAATAAAAAAAAAATTGAACAAAAAATAAGACGAATGTTCAACATAATATTAAAAACTCCAACCTGAATGATGAATTTTTAATAAAGTAGTTCGCCCTTTTACCAAATAGTTGCACTTCTACCAAAAAGATAATTTTTTAAACCAAAAGATTAAATTTCTATCAAAAAAGATAAATTTTCAACATATATGAGTGATCAATCCAGTATTTAAGCTTTTTTACTAAAAAGAATCGATTTTCAATCGAAAATATCAATTTACAACCAAAAATGTAATTACATTTTCAATAAAAAAAAAAAAGTCAACAAAAAATAAAACGAATGTTCAACAAAATATAAAAAATTTCAATTAAGATGATGAATTTTTAACAAAGTAGTTCAACTTTTAAACTAGTAGTTAAATTTTCAACCAAAAAGATGATTTTTTAAACAAAAAGATTAATTTTCTAACAAAAAAGACAAATTTTCAATATTATATATGAATTTTCAATCAATTATTTAGACTTTTAACTAGAAAGAATCAATTTCCAATTATAAATATTAATTTACAATCAAAAATGTAATTAAATTTTCGGTTAAAAAAACCAATTGCCAACACAAAATGAAATGAATGTTCAACAAAATAATTAAATTCCCAATGAAAGTGATGAATCTTTAACGACAATAATGAATTTTTAAGAAAATAGTTCGACTTTCATCACAGTAGTTGAATTTTCAATGAAAAAATGATAAAAAAAAAAAACAATTAATTTTCCAGCAAATAAGACAAATTTTTAATATTATATATATATATATATATGAATATATATGAATTTTAAAAAAAAGAATTTTAAACAAAACAGTTGAATCCTCAATCAAAAAAGGATTAATTTTTTATCAAACAGTTACATTTTTAATCAAAAATCATGAATTTTCAACCAAAAAGTTTAATTTTTTAACAAAGAAAAAAAAACAAAAAAAAAAACAACAAACGATTTTTAAATATAATACATGAATTAAGAAAAAATTATATTTTTAAACAAAAATGATGAAGTTTCCACAAAAAATATCATTTCATACCAAAAAAGAGGGGGTTTCTACATAACACATGAATTTTTAACAACAGTTG
>NC_046665.1:111933133-111945362 GCF_010883055.1 Belonocnema kinseyi | reverse complement strand
AAAAAAAAAAAACAACAAACGATTTTTAAATATAATACATGAATTAAGAAAAATTTATATTTTTAAACAAAAATGATGAAGTTTCCACAAAAAATATCATTTTATACCAAAAAAGAGGGGGTTTCTACATAACACATAAATTTTTAACCAAATATTACGGTTTTTAACTAGAAACGATCAATCATCAGATAAAAAAATATTTTTTCAACCAGAAACGAAATAAGATGAATTCTCAACAAATAAAAAAATGAATTTCCAACGATTAGTACAATTTTGAACCAACTAGTTGAATTTTCAACGAAAAAGAGAGTTTTTTTATCCAACAAGATTAATTTTTTAGCAAAAAATACCAATTTTCAAAATATTATATGAATTTTCAATCCAGTATTTAAACTTTTAACTAGAGTGAAGAAATTTCAATTAAAAATATGAATTTACAACCGAAAATTTAATTACATTTTTATTTTTTTAAAAATTCAACAAAAAATGAAATAAATGTTCAATAAAATAGTAAAATTTTCAACCCTAAGTGATTAAATTTGAACGACAATAATGAATTTTGAACAAAACAGTTCAACTTTCAAACAAGTAGTTGAATTTGCAACCAAAAGGACGATTTTTTAAACAAAAAGATTAATTTTCTAGCAAAAAAGACAACTAAAAAGCAATTAAATTTTCGGTAAAAAAAACAATAACGGATTTTTTGACCAAAAATGAAAAAATTAATTGAAATAATGAATTTTTAACAAAGCAGATCAACTTTCAACCCAGTAATTAAATTTCTAACCAAAAAGATGTTTTTTTCAACAAAAAGATTAATTAAAAAAAACAAAAAGACAAATTTTCAACCTTATATATGAATTTTCAATTCTTATTTAAAAGTTTGACTAGAATGAATAAATTTCCAATGTAGAATATCAATTTACAACCAAAAATGTTACATTTTCATACCAAAATTACATTTTCAGTTAAAAAAAAATTAACAAAAAATGAAACGAATGCTCAAAAAAATATTTAAATTTCCAACCAAAGTGATTAATTTTTAACGACAATAATGAATTTTGAACAAAATAGTTCAACTTTCAAACAAGTAGTTGAATTTTCAACCAAAAGGACGATTTTTTAAACAAACAGATTAATTTTCTAGAAAAAAAGACAACTAAAAAAGCAATTAAATTTTCGGTAAAAAAACAGCAACGGATTTTTGACCAAAAATGAAAAAAATGAATTGAAATAATGAATTTTTAACAAAGCAGATCAACTTTCAACCCAGTAATTGAATTTCTAACCAAAAATATGTTTTCTTGAACAAAAAGATTAATTTTTTAACAAAAAAAGACAAATTTTCAACCTTATATATGAATTTTCAATCCAGTATTTAAAATTTTAACTAGAATGAATAAATTTCCAATTAAAAATATCAATTTACAACCAAAAATGTAATTACATTTTCAGTTTAAAAAAAAATCAACAAAAAATGAAACGAATGTTCAAAAAAATATTTAAATTTCCAACCAAAGTGATTAACTTTGAACGACAATAATGAATCTTTAACAAAGTAGTTCAACTTTCATCCCAGTAGTTGAATTTTCAACCAAATAGATTAATTTTCTAGTAAAAAAGAAAAATTTTCAACATATTATATGAATTTTCAATCCAGTATTTAAACTTTCTCACTAGAAAGAATACGTTTTTAATTAAAAATATCAATTTACATCCAAAAATGTAATTAAATTTTCGGTTAAAAAAAAAACAACGAATTTTCGACCAAAAATGAAATGAATCTTCAACAAAATATTAAAATTTCCAACCAAAGTGTTGAATTTTTAACAAATTAGTTCAATTTTCAACTAAATAGTAGCATTTTTTATCAATTACAAATCTTCATTTTTGCCCCCCCCCCCCCCCGAATCGATAACATAATTTATAGATGGTCCCTAAGGAATACTACTAAATATTAAATCAAAAAATAAATAAATTTTAAGTAATAATAAATAAATAAATATTTAATAATAAAATTACCTTTCCCCCGTGAGAAAGTTTCACCTCCTTCATGCCTTTTTGAAGAACAATAAAATTTCTTTTACTCCCGAATCTCGCATTAGGTTGCGAGTTTAAGGTTGTGGCTTTCGAAATCAAAGAGGTCTGCAAAATAAATGTTATTTCCATTAGTTTGACATCATTAGAATAAAATGCATTTTATAAGGGGAGGCCGGTAATTGTCAATTTTAATTTCGGTTCATAATGTTTCTAATGAAAGCTGATACGTGAGTATTCATTTGCCAAAGTAGCAATATGCCATATAGTGTCTTCAATTATCGCTGCTTACACTTTTTATTTTATTTTTTATTTATTAAAATGTTTTTAAATATAAATTCCTTCAATAATATTTTTAAATTATGCGAATAATAATTTTTTTTAAATGCTTTCTTTCACGGAAAACCTTTTTTTTTTTAAACTTTATCATGTTATAAATTTTTTGCTAATTATTGCTAGTAGAATTAGACAGGGTGGTCGAGAACTTCATTTTCAAAATTTTATTTTAAATTTAAATTTAACAATTTCATTCTTTTAATTTTAATTTTAAATTTCAATAATTTAACAAATCTCAGAATTTTAATCAAGCCATAATTTTAACATAGAATCTTTTATAAACGGAATAAATCAGTATTTCAGATACAAATTTAAAATTTTCAAATGAATTAATTTATTTTTAAAAAATGTCTTCTTTTCTATAAAAATTGGATTTTTTACAAATACTTGAATTTTCAACAAAATAATTAAAATTTTAACATAATAATTTTCAAGGCCAAAAAAAGCATTTTTAATTTATTGTGAATAAAAAAGTGTCTTCTCTTCTATAAATAAAAAAAAAAATTTTCCAAACAAATTGAATTTTCAAACAAAAAATATGAATGCTCAGCAACAAAATTAATTTTCCGTGAAACTGATACATTTTTACCCAATAAAAATGAAATCTCAAACCCAGAAAATTATTTTTTTTTATAAAAAAAATATAATTTTTAACTAATAAAGATGAATATTAAAAAAATGGAAAAGTTATATTTTCAGTAATAAAATTAATTTCAAGCCAAAAAAAAGGATGTTTAACATATTTTAAATAAAAAATGTCTTCTCTTTTATAAAAAATGGCTTTTTAACAAAATACTTGAATTTTCAAAGAAATAATTAAATTTTTAACATAATAGTTCGATTTTCAATCTAAAAAGATAAATTCCCAACATAAAATGTCATAGTTTATACTTAAATAAAAAAAATTCAATTTGTACAAAAAAAGGAATTTTAAAACCAAAGACGAATTTTTAACAAATAAAGATTTTGCACTCAAGAAATAAATAAAAGTTTATCTAAATCGTTGAACCTTCAAGCCAAACGACGATTTTTTTTCTAAAAAACTTCAATTTCCAAGTAAAAAATATGATTTTTCAGCAAATAATTAATTTTCCACCAAAAAATTATATATTTTTCCCCAACAAGAATGAAATTTCAAACCAAGAAAATTATTCTTTTTTTTACCAAAAAAGGAGAATTTTCAAATAAAATAGATCTATATTAAATAAATGGAAAGATTACATTTTCAGTTATAAAATTAATATTTAGAAGCAAAAAACAAAAAGACTTCTACTAAACAGTTAAATTTTCAAACAGACATAAGCCTTTAATCAAAAAAATAAATTTTTAAGAATGTAGTTTTATTTTTACCCAAGTAGTTAAATTATTAATTTTAAAATATTTATTTTAACAAAATCGTAAAAGTTTCAGCCAAAGAAATGAATTTTCAACTAGAAAAGATCAATATGGAAAAATGGAAAAGTTCCATTTTTAATTATAAATTTAATTTCAAGCAAAAAAAAAAATTTTTAAATTTATTTTAAACAAAAAATATCTTATCTTCTATAAAAAATGGATTTTTAACAAAATAATTGAAGTTTCAAGGAAATAATTAAATTTTTAACATAATAGATGAATTTTTAACCTAAAAAGATAAATTCCGAACAAAAAAGTGTCATAGTTTATGCTTTAAAAAAAAAAAACCAAAAAAAAACAAGTTGCACAAAAAAAGGAATTTTAAAGACAAAAAGTCGAATTTTTAACAAATAAAGAATTTTCAGCCAAGAAACAAATAAGAGTTTATCTAAATTGTTGAACCTTTAAACCAAACGACGATTTTTTTCTACAAAACTTGAATTTTCAAACAAAAAATATGATTTTTCAGTAAATAATTAATATTAATAATATTAATAATAATAAAATTAATATTTAGGAGCAAAAAACAAAAAGTCTTCTACTAAACAGTTATATTTTCAACCAGACATAAGTCTTCAATAAAAAAATAAATTTTAAACAATGTAGTTTTACTTTTACCCAAGTAATTAAAATATTAATTAAAAAAGATTGTTTTTTTAAACAAAATAGTAAAAGTTTAAGCCAGAGAGATGATTTTTCCACTAGAAATATATATCTTTAAAGAAAAAATAATTTGTTTAAAAAGTGATTCAACCAAATATTTAAAAGAAAAATAGTTAAATACTCAAGCCAAGTATAATTTTTAAGCAAAAAGTTGCATTTTCATTAAAAAAAAGATATTTCTACAACAGATGAATTTTCAAGTTAAAAAAGATAAATTTAAACAAAAATTGTCGAATTTTCTGTTCAAAAATATTTCAGTTGACTTTTTACGATCAATGTACGAAATAAAAATATTTTTACGAAAAACAATGAATTTTCAATCCAATAAGACGAATTTTGAAGCAAACAGGATGACTTAAAAAAAATTGTTGAATTTTCTACGAAATAGTTGCATTTTTATCCAAAAAAGGGTGAAATTTTTCTTAAAATTGATTAATTTTTCTGGGAAAAAATTAAAAAGAATAATGGAATTTTTATCCAAAAAAGATTCCAGTTGACATTTTGACATCAAAATGTGAATTTTTTAACAAAAAACAAGTTTCTACGAAAAAAAAATGAATTTTCAAACCAAAACGACGATTTTTTTATCCAAAAAGTATGAATTTTTAACAAAATAGTTGAATTCTCTACCTAACAGTTACATTTTTTATTTTATCGAAGAAAGATGAAATCTGTACAAAACGAGATGAATTTTCAATAAAAAACAACATTTTTTTTTTAAGTTGAACTTTCATCCAGAAAATATTTCAGTTCATTTTTCAACACCAAAATATGAATTTTGAACAAAAATTAACTTTTTTACGAAATAGTTCAATTTTTGTACAAAACAGCAGAATTTCCTACCAAAAGATATGACTTTTAAACAATATTGTTGAATTTTGAAACAAGCGGTTGAATTTTCTGTTAAAACAAATAAGTTTAATTTTTTTAATTTTCAAACAGTTGAATTTTCTTCGAGAAAATAGAATAGTTCTCTTTTCAACGCCGAAATATTAAATTAAAACAAAAAGTAAATTTTCTACGAAATAGTTAACTTTTCAACAAAACAGTAGAATTCTCAAACAAAAAGTATGACTTAAAAAAAAATAGTTTAATTGCCAACCAAACAGTTGCATTTTTATCCATAAAAGATATGAAATTTCTCCTAAAACCGATGAATTTTTAATAAAAACCAAATTTTTAAAAAATATTGAATTTTTATCCACAAAATATTTCATATCTCTTTTAAACGCCCAAATATTAAATTAAAACAAGTATTAAACAGAATATTAAAGATGTAATTTCTGCTTAAGCATTTGAATTTAAAAATAAAAATAAAAAAAAATTTTTTAAAAAGAGTTGAATTTTCAACCGAACATTTGTATTTTTATTCAAAAAAGATCAATTTCTTCTAAAACAGATAAATTGAAAAAAAAAACCTTAAAAAAATAGTTAAATTTTCATACAAAGAAGGTTCCAGTTCAATAGTTGAATTTTCAACAAAACAGTTGCATTCTTATAAAAAAAATTCAATATTTCAACTAAAACAAAAGATTTTTTAAATCAAAAAGACAAATTTTCAGAAAATATAACTTTCATCCAAAATATATTTCAGTTGATTTATCGCCAAAAAATATGAATTTTAATTAAAAGGTTACTGCTTGACGAAAAGATTTGAATTTTTAAACAAAAAAAAAACTAGTTTAAAAAATTTTTTAATTTTCAACAAAATAATAAAATTTATAACTAAAAAGATAATCTTCAGGAGAAAGTTTTTGCAAATTTGCAAAAAATTACATAAATTAATAGTACGGTCCCTGATTTACATGCAAAAAACTTGAAAAATCCACATATTCTGTTCTAGAAAGTAAATATTTCATACTTCTAATTTTAAATATAACCGGAAAGAATTATAAAAATAATAAATAATATTTATATAAAAATAAATTTGCGAAAAACACGATAAAGTAGCGGAAAAATCCGTTTTTCATTGCAAAAGTTATTAAAAAGATTGTTCTTTGCATAATTCTAGAAGATTATTGAAGGAACTTCAATTTTAAATAAATTTCACTAAGTAAAAAATCAAATAAAAAAACGTTTAAGCAGCGAGAATCGAACACGCAACTACTGCCTACGCTACCTCAGGATTTAAAGTAGATTTTCTCGAAAACCGCACAAAATTGCATATTGCTGCAATAAAAATATTTAAAAAATACTAAAAATTTCCGATCTCCCTTGTCGGTTACAAATGAAGTACTATTAAAAGAGAAATTAACCATTTTTACAGGAGGATGATTGTTAGGTTTTACGGGTGGCAGTGTTTTACATGTTAAATTCGGCGAAGAGGATTTTACGGAAGGTGGTCCTGGACCACTGGAGGTGGTACTTTCAGGACACTCACTCGTCAGCCGAGTAGCGATATCTGTAAAAATTAATTCTCTTCTCAATTATGTTCAAAAAAAAAAAAAGGTAAAAAAAAAAGAATATTTTTAATTGTAAAATTCATCATAATTACTGGATATCGCTGGTTTCTCCGTCGGATTTGTATTGGCACAAGTCTGCACTACTGCCTCGATTTTTTTCACGCAGGGTTTACTTGTACTTGCGTCCTCAGATCTAGAAATATCAATTTTAGGAACGTGGTTCGTCACGGGGACTACTTTTGAACCTGAAATTTTAAAAATGGCATTTGAACCAAAACTGTAGATACGAAAATTAATTCAAATACAGTTTAGTAGCTTCAAAATTAAAACTGTCCAATTATTAATGAATAATTCTGAAGACTGTTTTTGAATTCTTTGCTTAAAATTATTATTTAAATCGGCGACTTTTGAAATTCAAGCTACACAGTTGTTCCTAAATAATATTTTAGGGCAAATTAAAAAAAAATCTTCAAATAAATTAATTAATTCCAACCAAAAAAAATTCCAGTTGACATTTTGAAATCAAAATGTGATTTTTTTTGACAAAAAACAAGTTTCTACGAAAAAAATTTAATTTTCAAACCAAAACGACGAATTTTTTATCAAAAAAAGTATGAATTTTTAACAAAATAGCTGAATTCTCTACCAAATAGTTACATTTTTTATTTTATCGAAGAAAGATGAAATCTGTACTAAACGAGATGAATTTTCAATAAAAAACGACAAAATTTTTTTTTAGATTGCACTTTCATCCAGAAAATATTTCAGTTTATTTTTTAACTGCAAAATTTGAATTTAAAAAAATAAATAAATTTCCTACGAAATAGTTAAATTTGTAACAAAACGGAAGAATTTTCAACCAAGACTATGATTTTTAAAAAGATTTTTAAATTTTCAAGCAAACAGTTCCATTTTTATCCAAAAAAGAAGAAATTTCTCTTACAATAGACAAATGTGTTATTTAATTTTTTTTAAATAGTTTATTTTTACCCACATAATATTTCGGATCTCTTTTCAAAACAAAAATTTTAAATAAAAAAATAGAAAATTAAATTTTCGACGAAAAAGTTAAATTTTCAACAAAACGGCAGCATTTTCAACCAAAAAGTATAACTTTTCAATAAAATTGTTGAATTTTCATACAAACAGTTGCATTTTTATCCAAAAAATATTAAATTTCTCTTAAAACAAATGAATTTTTATTTTAAAAAAATTTTAATAGTTGAATTTTCTCCCAGAAAAGAATTTAGTTATCTTTTCAACGCCAAAATATTAAATTAAAACCTTCAAGTCAAAAGACGAATTTTTTCTAAATAAATGGAATTTTCAAACAAAAAATATGAATTTTTAGCAAACAAAATTAATTTTCCACGAAACTGATACATTTTCACCCAACAAAAATGAAATTTCAAAACAAGAAAAATATTTTTTCATAAAAAAAACAAAATTTTCAACTAAAAAAGATCAATATTAAAAAATTGGAAAAGTTAAATTTTCAGTAATAAAATTAATTTCAAACGATAAAAAGGAGTTTTAATTGATGTTAAACAAAAAATGTCTTCTCTTCTATAAAAAATGGATTTTTAACAAGACTTGAATTTTCCAAGAATTAATTAAATGTTTAACATAATAGTTGAATTTTTAACATAAAAAGATTCCGAACAAAAAATTTCATAGTTTATATATCAATAAAAAGCAAATTTGTACAAAAAAAGGAATTTTAAAAACAATCGAATATTCAAATTCAAATATTTTATTGAAAGTGGGTCGTTTTGATTTCAAAATGTATTTCTTTCTGTAGAAACATAATTTTTTTAGTTAAAAATGCCACTGTTTGGTTAAAAACTAATCTTTTTCAGTTGAAAATGAACTTTTGTGTTGAAAATGTACATTTTCGGGTAGAAAATTCAACACTTTTGTGAAAAGTTTGTATTTACGCCTCGAAAATTAAACAATTTGGTAGAAAATGTAACTATTTGGTTGAAAATTTAAACGCATTAAAAAAAATATTATTTTTTGTTAGAAAACCAATTCCTTAGTTGAAAATACAACTGTTTGGTGGAAAATTAATCTAATTTATTTGAGGATAGAAGTATTTTCTTGAGAAAAATTCGTCCTTCTTTTTTAAATACAACGGTTGTTTACATTAAATTAACTATTACATTTTTCGTTGAAAATTCAACAGCTTTGTAAAAAAAAAACTGTTTAGGTTGAAAAATGCAACAATTTGGTAGCAAATTCAACTGTGATTGAAAATTCAACAATTTAGTACAAAATGCAACTATTTTATAGAATATTCGTTTTTAAAAATTGATAATTAATTCTCATTGACCAAAATTTAACTACTTAATTTTTTGTTAAAAATTATATTCTTGTAGTTTAAAATTTCTACAGTTTAAGTTAAACATGTTTAGAAACAAACAAAATTAAATTTGGAATAACATCACATCCATTGTTCAAACTGTTTAATTGAGAATTTATTTAATTTGTTGAAAATTAAACTATTCCGTTAAAAATTGATGTTTTTTTTAAATTATTTTTTGTTTTCTTTTGTTACATTCATTTTTTCTGGTATATAATTAAACTATTTTGTGGAAAATATGTTGTTGTTTTATTAACAATTCGTCTTTTTTGAAAGAAAATCTATTTTTTGTTTAAAATTGCAACTGTGTGATTAAAAATTAAACCGGTTTTAGTCGATGTCTCAAGTATTTTGTTGAAAATTCAACTATTTCGTTAAAAATTGATGTATTTTGTTGAAAATGTATATTATTATTATATTCAACCCTTTTTAATTTCAAATTAAAATTATTTTAATTTTTAATCGACGAAATAAATTCCCGGGTTTTTCCCGACTCGCAAACATTTTTCACGGTCAATGAAATTAAAAAAATGGAACACTAAAGCTAAAAAAAATTCCACTTGAGGTAATAAAAACTAAGCTGCAAATGAAAGCACTCAAAGTGGAACGGTTAAATCTTGAACTTTTAAAATTTAAATTTAAATGTTTTTAATTTAAAAATGTTTGATTCAAATGCTCAATAATTTAAGCGTACAAAATTAAAGATACTAAGATTTTTCAATATATAAATAAATAAATCCATGTTATCATTTTCAATGCTATAAATTAAAAATGTAATAAATGAACTTTTAAAATTTCAAAATTATATAATTTTAAGGAATTTTAATCTAAAAACATTAAATATTGAAAAATTGAAAATTTTTTAACTGAACACTTCTTAAATTAGAAATTCAATTATTTTCTTTTTAAATAGTTTAAGCATCCTTGGAAAGCTTCAAAATTTTATTTCCAAATTTTGAGAAATCTAGAAGTTGTTTTAAATTTGTTTTAAATTTAAAATTATTTTAGACATTTTTTCAGAACTTCTAAATATCTGTAAAAATTAATTGAATTTTTTCTACAATTTTCAGAAAATCCTGCATATTGTAGAAAATTTCTTTACAATTTGGATGTATAAATAACAACTGAACATTTATTATTTGTAAGCGAAATTTGAGTAATTTTAAGATATATATAGAAGTTTTGAAAATACTAAAACTTAATGTAAAACTTGAAATGATAGCCTAATATAAAACAAAATGTAAATTTTCGCAGATTTTAAACAAAAAAATTATATTCTTTTCAAGAATTGTGAAAGAATTCAAAAGAATAAAAACATTTTTTTATGATTAATAGGAAAATTAAAAATAATTTTTCGTTTTGAAAAATTATTTCAAGAGAATATGTAAACAGTTTTTCAAAGATTTAAACAAAATTTTCAAAAAAGATTCTAGAAGATTTTAAGAAAACTTTCTAAAATTTGCATGAGAAGTTTTTTTGTTTAAAACTCCAAAATATCTCTTAAAATTACTCAAATTTTTTCTACAAATGTTCATTTGTAAATTATACATCAAAATTTAAACATTTAAATTACAAACTAAGCATTTTTCAAACACAACAGGCTTTCTATATCAAACAATTCAGTTAATGATTCTTTCCTTTTAAATATTTGGTTTCAATTTACTTATCCTAAATAAAAATTCAAATATTGCTAAATATTTTTAATTTAAAAAAATCCTTTAATTAAGAATATATTATTATGCACTTTTTTTGAGTTGAAAATAGTTTATAAACTTTCAGTCACACGTTCACATTTGTTTAATGTCTAAGACTTTCAAATTGAAATCGTTCAAATCAAAATTTTTAATGGAAAATTTTAATATACAAAAATTTTGAATTACGCATTATAAGCTAAATAATAGCATAATTAAACAACATAACAATTCAACTAATTATTTAAAAACTGTTGAAATTGAACGTGAACAGATTTTTCTTTTACAAATTTGTAAAATTCCCATTAAAAAAATGCACTGTCAATGCGGCCACCCTAAATTAGTACTTTCAGGTTGCAAATTCAACTTTTTTGTTATAGAATTCATCTGTTTGCTTGAAAATTAAAAAAATTGGGAAAAAAATCAATTTTTTTTGTAGCAAATTAGTTTACTTTCAATTAAAAATTAATTTTTTAAAATAAAAATTTAATTATTCCACTTTTAGTTAAAAATTGATCTTTTCTAGTTAAAAAATTCAATTGTTTCATTGAAAATTTATGTAATTTGTTGAAAATACATCTTTTTAAATGAAATCTGAACTATTAATAGTAAAATTAATTTAACTATTATTATTCGGGTGTTTTTTTTTTAATCTCATCTTTTAGGGAATATTGATACAAATTAGGGGACATTTAGGGAAAATTCTATAAAAAGGGAAGATTCAGTAATCAAAAATAAACAAGGAGACTTTTAGGGGAAACCGGAAAGAGCCGGTGAAGTCTGGAAATGAAAAATATAAAAAATTATGTGCACTACAGCAAGAAATGCGAAAAAAAATTAAGTTTCTTACCTTCATCACTGTTCATTTGTGCAGTTTTTAATTCTGATTGTTTGTCACTGGTTGTAGGATGCGTAGAACTAGAAGGCATAGTTACAGAAATTCGTTTTTGACTTACTACTGCAGCTTTCACTGGCGAAGATGAGACATTAACTTTACTTTTTACAGTAGGGATCGATTCACTAATATACTGATTTGTTTGAGCGGTTGTAATATTACTTGCATTTTTACAGGGATCTAAAAATAATAACTTTAATTTAAATATTCTCTTGCCGAAGACGGACTACCCATAAATTACGTAACCGTATTCTGTACAAAAATATCCACAACAACAAACAATTTTGTGGATTATTTCGTTTTTATATTTTTATTTTGTGATTAATTAAAGTTTTTTTAGTTTATCAGCTTAAGGGCATGTGACACAGCTAAATACCTATATTACCGACCACAGTTTTTCAGTTCACTGAATGTTTTTTTGAACCTAAGAACTTTTTTTGTAAGTAAA
>NC_046665.1:111916879-111933033 GCF_010883055.1 Belonocnema kinseyi | reverse complement strand
TACGTTTAAGTACAAAGCTTAATAATAAAAGATGTAAAAAAATGTATTTTAACAATCAATTCCAACGGCATTAGCCGGTAACGTTGTACACGAAAATACGAACTCTCTAGAGCTTCGTTTAGTGGCCGCCAGGTTTCGTATTTTCGTGTACAATGTTACCGGCTGATGCCGTTGGAATTGATTGTTAAAATATATTTTTTTACATCTTTTATTATTAAGCTTTGTACTTAAACGTAGTTTTCTTTCGGCTCTTCCATTTCTCAAAGTTTGAGACCGATATTTTATGTATAAAAAAAGTTCGAACGTTCAAAAAATGTTGAGGTTCAGAAAAAAGATGAAATAATTTTCAGTGAAGTTTCTACCAAAATGCAGTACCTAAACGTACTTTATTACACTCTAATACATTTTCCAAAGTTTCAGCTCGATATTTTATTTACAAAAAAAGTTCTCAGGTTTAAAAAAACATTCAGTGAACTGAAATACTGTGGTCGGTAATATAGGTATTTAGCTGTGCCACATGCCCTTAAGGTAGAAGATTATATAACATTTTAATGAAATTTAAATAATTTATTAACAAGAATTAAGAAATTTCGAAGGCTTGAAGAGACTTTTAGGATCTTTAAATAATTTGAAAGAAGTATATTTAAAAATATTCGAAAGAATTTCAGAAGATTGACAAGATTTCTAAATTTTTAAAAGGAATTTTAAAGAATTTTAGTGGATTTCCTTGAGATTTTCTCAGAATTCAGAGGATTTCAGCAATTTTAAAAACTCTCAATAAGGTATTTTATTGAATTTTCCAAAATTCCAAAAGATTTAATAGAAATTTTACCATTTTACAGGATTTTTACGGGATTTTATAATATTTTAATAAAATTTCAAAGAACGTATTTACAAGAATTAAGGGGCTTCAAAGATTTGAAAAGATTTTCAAATATTTCAAAGGATTTTAAAAGAATTTCAACGGATTTCATGGGCTTTCATCAGATTTCCGAGGATTTCAGTAATTTGAAAGTATTTTAACCCGTTAACGACCAAAGCTATCAATTTTATAATATGAGTTTAACCGCAAAATTCATGGGTATAACAAAACAATAAATATATCAAAAGTACTATTCCTTATGTTTGTGGGTGAGCTAAATTCGAATCCGTCGTCAAAATTCGAATATTTTGATTTCAAAATTAAAAAGGACGGGTTTTGCATACAAAAATAGTGAAAAATGTTTGATTTTTTATTTGTGTAATTTTTTTCAGGCATAAAACGCTTTAACATCTTAAAATTTCTTTAACCATCGGCGCACAAAATTCTTAAACTTTAATACAAAATTTTATATGTATGTTTTTTCTTCCAAAATGGCGGACAAAGTGCAAAAATGTCCCAAAAACTGGTTTTATCCATCATCTTTGTTTTTCCCAAAAACTTGAAAGTTTAAAAAAAGTTCCACGGAATAACAATGTCTTGAAATTAACCATAGAACACTATGAAATTTTTTTAGATTTTGTAGAAAAAACATATATATATATATAACAATTTTTTTTTAAAGTTTAAGAATTTTGTGCACCGATGGTTGAAGAAATTTTAAGATATTAAAGCGTTTTATGTATAAAAAAATTATAAAACTAAAAAATCAAACATTTTTCACAATTTTTGTATGCAATAACCGCCATATTTAATGTTGAAGTCAAAATATTCGAATTTCGACGACGGATTCGAATTTAGCTCACCCAAAAAAATTGAGGGATTTCAATGAATTTCAAAGATTTGAAGAGATTTTTAAATATTTCAAGGTATTTCCAAAGATTATAAAACATTTGAAAGATTTAAATCTTTCAAATTTGGTAAAATATTTGAAAATAACTTCAAAAATCAGAAGATTTCCTAATATTCCAAAGGATTTTGAAAGAATTTCAACGGATTTCATGGGCTTTCATCAGATTTCCGAGGATTTCAGTAACTTGAAAGTATTTTAAAGACTCTCTTAAAGGTATTTTATTAAATTTTCCATGTTTTGATGTAATTTCCTGGGATTTCCAGAAACTTGATGTTTTAATGAAATTTCAGAGAATATATTTATAAAAATTAAGGAATTCCAAAGAATATTTTAATAAAATCTAGAGAATTTATTCACAAGAATTGAGGGATTTAAAAATTCTGAAAACATAAAATATTTCAAGGAAATTCCAAAGATCTTAGAAAATTTAAAGAAAAATTTCTGAAATGTTTAGAAATACCTTAAAGTATTTTAAAAATATTCCAAAGAATTTCATATTTCCAAGATTTCCAGATATTTTTAAGGATTTTTAAGGAATATCAACGGATTTTATCAGAATTTTATCAGATTTCCCAGGATTTTAATCATTTTGTTAAGATTTTAAAGACTTGCAATATTTCCCTCACAAATATTTAAAAATATTCCACAGGATTTTACGAGATTTCCAAAGATTTAATATTTATTTTTTAAAAAATTTAAAAAATTTAAATCTTTCAAATTTACTCAAATCTTTGGAAATTCCTTGCAATGTTTTTAAGTTTTTTAAGGACCTTTAGAAGATTTCCAAATATTTCAAAGGATTTTTTCACAAGAATTAAGGGCTTTCATAAATTTTTTGAAAAATTTAAAGAGATTTTATAATATTTCAAGACATTTCGAAAGATTCTTAAAAAACTGAATGACTAAAATCTTTTAAATTTCCTAAAATTTTTGGAAATACTATGAAATATTTAAAAAGATTCTTGGGAATTTCCAATTTCTAAATATTTTAACGAATTTTGTAAGGAATTTCAACGGATTTCACGTAATTTTATCAGATTTCCGAGGATTTCAGTAATTTGAAAGCATTTTAAAGACACTCTAAAGGGTATTTTATTCAATTTTCCAGATTTTGATGTAATTTCCTGAGATTTCCAGAAATTTTATAATATTTAATGAAATTTCAGAGAATATATTTATGAAAATTGAGGGATTTCAAAGAATTTCAAAGATTTGAAGAGATCTTTAAATATTTCAAGGTATTTCCAAAGATTATAAAACATTAGAAAGATTAAAATCTTTGATTATACCTTTAAAAAACAGAAGTTTTTCCAATATTTCAAAAGATTTTTAATGAAATTCAACTAATTTGCTAATATTTCCAAATATTTCAGTAATTTTAATGGATTTGATGTAATTCCACGAACTTTTATGACATTTTAATAAAATCTCAGAGAATTTATTCACAAGAATTGAGGGATTTTGAATGTTTGAAAAAATCTCCAAATATTTCAAGGAAATTCCAAAAATTTTGAGAAAATTTAAAGAAAAATTGCTGAAATCTTTAGAAATACCTTGAAGTATTTTAAAAGATTCCAAGGAATTTTATACTTCCAAATATTTTGAAGGATTTTAGTAATTTTTTTAAGATTTTAAAGACTCGCAATATTTCCCTCTCAAATATTTAAAAAGATTCCACAGGATTTTATGAGATTTCCGATGATTTCAGTATGTTTAATGGAATTTAAGGTCTCTCAAAATTGTAATGAATTTCCAGGATCTCAAAGGGATTTCATAGAATTTCAAATATGTCAAGATATCTTTAGAAATTCATTGCAATGTTTGAAAATATTTTAAGGACCTTTAGAAGATTTCCAAATATTTCAAAGGATTTATTCACCAGAATTGAGGGGTTTCATAGGATTTTAAAAATTTAAAGAGATTTTATCATATTACAAGGTATTTCCAAAGATTCTAAAAAATTTTAAAGATTAAAATTTTTTTAAAAATACCATGAAGTATTTTAAAATATTCCTAGGAATTTCAGATTTCCAACTATTTCAAAGGATTTTAAGGCATTTCAACGGATTTCACGGAATTGTATCAGATTTCCGAGGATTTCAGCACTTTTATGGGATAAATATTTAAGGATTATTTCCAGAGATACCACAAGATTTGATGTAACTTCGCTGGATTTCAAGGGATTTTGTAATATTTTAGCGAAATTTGAAAACATTTATTCAGAATATTTGAACAATTTAAAGAGATTTCAAAGAATTTTTAAGATAATTTAGTATATTTAAAAAGATTCCAAATAAGTTTAAAGAAATTAAACAAATTTCAAGAAATTTCATCAAATTTCATTTAAATTTACGGGATTTCAATTGATTTTATAATACTTTAATGAAATTTCAAAGAATGTATTAACAAGAATTAAGGGATTTTAAATGCTTGCAAATATTTTCAGGCATTTCAAAAGATTACAGGGTATTTGAAAAAATATCCATAAAAAGAGAGTTTTATCAATATTTTTGAAATTACTAATAGCCAGAAAATTATACAACATTTTTTAAGTTTATCGCGCTTCACATTATTAACTAAATAAACCCTTAGTATAGGGTTTCAATCTTCTAAATTATTTTAAAAAATATAAAATTAGGCGATTTGATCAAAATTCTTTAAAATGTATGTTATTTCAGCTCACGGTTAACTAGAAGAAAAATGCATAAACAATGTTAAATAATTGAGGATATGTGCTAGTAATTAAAAAAAAGTAAAAAATTACGTTTCTGGTGATAAAATTCATAAAAATGCAAGGTGAATTAAAAAAAGTTAAATTGAAAACAATTTAAAAATATGAAGAAACTTAATTGAATTCAGTAATTTAGAAATAAACTGAGAAAAATTCAAAGGAAATCGAAAGAATTTCAAATTTAAAAAATTTTTTTAATTCAGACAAAAAAAATGCATTGAATTAGGTAGAATTGAGTAAATTTATAAGTATTCAAGTAAATTAAAAAATTCAAGAGAATTCCAAAGAATTAAAAAGAATTCAGTGTACATTAATAAGAATTCAGATTGAATTCCAAAAAAGAATTTCAAATCTTTGAAACCCTACTAATTTCTAGCAAAAAAAAAGTTACTAATGATAACAAAACCATTCAAAAGATGTAAAATAAATTGAAAAAAATTTATAGATCGAAAAAAATTCATAGATTTCAGTGAAATATGAGCGAATTTAGAGGAATTGAAGGGAAGTGAAAAGAATTCGATGATATTCATACAAAAATCAAGCTGAATTTAAAAAGCTATTAAAAAATATGAAAAAAATTTATTGCATTGAGTAAGTTTGAAATAAGTTTACAAGAATTAAAGAAAATTTAAAAGAATTTAATGAAATGCCAACAAATTTAAGATGAGTTTTAAAGACTTAAAGATGAATTAATCAAATTTTTTTTTAAAAATCCTTTGAATTGAGTAGAATTTAGTAAGTTTACAAGAATTCGAAAGAATTTCGGATAAATTAATAAGAATCTAGAGCGAATACAAAATAAATTTCTAAACTGCAACATTAAGAATTTTTAACTTTTATAAATTATACAGTTCAAAGATTAAAAAAATATATAAATCCAAGCTATCATTTGAAATACTCTAAATTTAAAAATGAATCAAAAAATTAATAATTAAAAAAAATTATATCATGTTACAAAAATTTAAGTCAGGAAGATTAAAAATTGAGATATTATAAATGTTTCTTTTTTATTGAAGAGCAAACACTTTTTCAAACAGAAGTTAAATTATTTTGATTTAGAATCGTAGAAAATTGATAATTTCTCAATTGTTATTTATACATTAAAATTGGTTTGCAAATATTTTTATAAAACAATTTTATTTACAATCTGTTTAATAATAAAAAATCACTTTAAATTTTTCCTAAGAATCTTTAGAAAATTTTTGTATTATCTTTAAACATTTTAAAATCCCTAAATATCTTCAAAATTTTATTTCAAGAGCTTCAAAAATCTAAATTTTATTTTACCCTTTTCAGAATCTTGACAAATGTTAAATTATTTAAAAAAAATTTTTAAACATCTAAATGTCTTTAAAAATGACTCGAATTTTCCCTAAAACTTTTAATAAATCCTGCAGAATGAAAAAACGTGTTTAAAAATTTACCAAATTTTTTAAAACAATTTTTCAAATCCCTTAAAATCTTTTTAAAAATTTACTTAAATCTCATTTTGCAAAAGAAAAAATCATTTTAATTTTCCTAGAAATCTTAATAAATTTAGCCATTCTTTGGATTTTTCTTTAAACGTTTACAAAGCTTCTACATTTTTTGTCCAAAATCTTCAAAAATGAAAATTTTGTTTTACATTTTTCTAAATCTTTTCAAGTTTTCAATTATTTTTAAAACTTCTAAATATCTCTCAAACTTTCTTACACTTTTTCTAAAGTAATAATTGTTCAATTGTTATTTATTCGTTAAAATTTGCATTTGTTTTTTAAAACAATTTTGTATATATTCTTTTTAAATTAATTTTTCAAACAAAACAAAAAAAATCATTTCAAATGTACATACCATGTGATAAGAAAATTTTTTTATATCAATTTTTTTTTTAATTTTCTATTATGGGCTACAAATAGATTAAAAAATGGGGAAAAAGTGTGCTACGTGATTTATGGGTGGCTCCTGAAATGAAATTTTTAAAAAGGGGCCGTACTTAAATTACGTAATTGATTATAGAATTTTTTGGCTAGTTACTGCTAGCAGAAGTAGGCAGAGGGCCCAAAAATTTCATTTTCTAAATTCCTTGATTTTTCTTTGACTCACTTTTCATTTTCCTTGATTATTAATATTCAAATACCAGCATTTTAATCACGTACCTAATACTTGTAACATATAATCTTTTATAAACGGAATAAAGAATTATTTCAGAAACAATTTTAAATTTTCAAATTTAATAATTCTTTTTAAACGAAAAAGTGTCTTCTCTTAGATAAAAATGGTATTTTTTAACAAAATACTTGAATTTTCAACAACATAATTAATTTGTGTACATAATAGTTTAATCAAAAAAGATTAAATGCATATAAGGAAAAAGAAATTTTAAAACCAAAATGTGAAAAGTTTTGACAAGTAAAGACTTTTCACTCTCTTAAAAAATTGAATTTTCAAACCAAAATATGACTTTTCAGCAGAATATTCATTTTCCCCGAAACTGATGCATTTTTACAAACAAAAATGAAATTTCAAATCGAGAAATTTTTTTTTTTACCAAAAACGAAAAATTGTCAACTAAAAAATATTAATCTTAAAAACGTGGAAAATTTGTATTTTCAGTTAAAAATCTAATTTTAAACAAAAAAAAAAAGGCTTTTCAACTTAAAAAAGAAGATTTTTTAAACAAAAAGTTGCGTTTTCATTACAAAATTGAAAATTCTACTAAAACAGGTGAATTTTTAAATCAAAAAGATCAATTAAAAGAAGTTGAATTTTCTGTGTAAAAAGATTTCAGTTGACTTTTCACGATCAAAATAAGAATTTTTAAACAGGAAATGAGTTTCTACGAAAAAAATTTAATTTTTCATCCAATAAGACGAATTTTTAAACAAACAGGATGACTTTTTAACAACATTGTTGAATTTTCTACGAAATAGTTGCATTTTTATCAAAAAAAGATTAAACTTCTTTCAAAACAGATGAATTTTTAATTTCAAAAAAAGTTGATCTTTCATCCAGAAAAGATTTCAGTTATCTTTTCAACACCAAAATATTAAATTTAAACAAAAAGTAAGTTTTCGACGAAATATTGAAATTTTTAACAGAACAGGAGAATTTTCCACCAAAAAGTATAAATTTGCAACAAAATCGTTCAATTTTCAATCAAACAGTTGCATTTTTTTCAAGCGAGATAAATTTCTTCTAAAGCAGATGAATTAAAAAAAAAGAATTAAGTAAAAAAGCCAAATTTTTAAGAAAAAAAGCTAAATTTTCATTGTAAAAAGGTTTCTATAGACTTTTAAACACAAAAACTCGAAGTTCCAACAAAAAGTAAATTTTCTAGGAAATTGTTGAATTTTCAAGAAGACAGTTGCATTTTTATTCATAAAGGTGCAATATTTCTGCTTTAAATCAAAAAGCCAAATTTTCAGAGAAAAATTGTTTTTATACAAAAAAGATTTCAGTTGACTTTTCGGGACCAAAATATTAATTTTTTAACCAGAAATAAGACTACGAAAAAAATGGAATTTTCAATACAAAAAGACGAATTTTTAACCAAAACGGAAGACTTTAACCAAATTTTTTATACAAAAAAGATGCAATATTTCTACTGAAAAAAAGGAAATTTCAATCAAAAGGGAAAATTTGCAGAAAAATCATTTTCATCCAAAAAAGATTTCAGTTGACTTATCAGCAACAAAATATGAATTTTAAACGAAAGATCAAAGATAAATTCTAAACAAAAAAGTGTCAGAATTTATATTTCATCCAAAAGAGATGAAATTAAAAAAAAAAAAAAATTAACCAAAAAGACGAATTTTCAACAAATGAAGATTTTTCACTCAAGAAAGAAATAAAAGTTCATCTAAATTGTTAAACCTCCAAGCCAAAAGACGAATTTTCTCTACAAAAATTAAATTTTTAAAAACCAAAAATATACATTTTTAGCAACAAAATTAGTTTTTCACAAAATTGATGCACTTTCACAAAAAAAAATGAAAAATTGATTTTTTTACCAAACAAGGAGAATTTCCATCTAAAAAATATCAATCTTAGAAAAATAGAAAAGTTACATTTTCAGTTTTTAAGCAAAAAAAAGGCTTTCACACTAAACAGGCAAATTTGTAACTACGCTTTTAATAAAAAAATCAGTTTTTAATAATGTAGTTAAAATTTCATTTAAGTAGTTGAATTTTGAATTAAAAAATATTAATTTTTAATAAAATAGTTAAACTTTCAACCTAAGAGATGAATTTTCAACTAAAAATATAAATATTAAAAAAAATGATTCCTTCAGGAAGTGATTCGACCAAATCTTTTAAACAAAATAAAAATATTTCAGTTGAATTTTTACGATAAAAATATGAATTTTTAAACAAGAAATCAGTTTATACGAAAAAAAAAAAAATTATTTTTCCATCCAATAAGACGAGCTTTTAACCATGTAGGATAACTTTAACAAAATTGTTGAATTTTCAAACAAACAGTTGCATTTTTGTCGAAGAAAAATGAAAATTCTACTAAAACAGCTGAATTTTTAAATCAAAAAGACAAAAAAAAAAAAGCAGTTCAATTTGCAACCAAAAAGGATGTAAAAAGATTTCAACAGACTTTTTGATACAAAAATACGAATTTTAAATAAAAATTGACTTTTGCAGACAACAGTTTAATTTTCAACATAAAAATTGAATTTTTATCCTGAAAATATGCAATATTTCTACTAAAAATATAGAACTTTTAAATCATAAAGACAAATTTTCATCCAAACAAGATTTTAGTTGACTTATCAGCGACGAAAAATGAATTTTAAACAAAAGGTTAATGTTCTACGAAAAGAGCGAATTTTTTAAACCCAAAAAGACGAATTTTTAACAAAACAGTTGAATTTGCAAATAAAAATGATGTCTTTTTAAGAAAATCGTTGAATTTTTAACAAAATAATTACATTTTTAAAATAATAGTTGAATTTTTAAACTAAAAAGATAAATTCCCAACAAAAAAGTGTCATAATTTATATTTCAACAAAAAAAGATGAAACTAAAACCAAAAATTTTAACCAAAAAGACGAAAAATATAAATTTATAACAACAAAATTAATTTTCCACAAAACTAATGCAATTTTATCCAACAAAAATGAAATTTTGAACCAAGAAAATTATGTTTTTACCAAACAAGGAGAATTTTCATCTAAAAAATATCAATAAAAAAATGGAAGTTACATTTTCAGATTTTAAGCCAAAGCAAAGGCTTTTACACTAAACAGTTAAATTTCTAACTAAGTCTTTAATAAAAAAAAGCATTTTTAAAAATATAGTTTAAATTTAATTCAAGTAGTTGAATTTTCAATTAAAAAAGATTAATTTTCAATAAAATAGTTAAAACTAGTTAGTCAGAAAAATATAGCTTAAAAAAATAAAATTTCTACTAAAACAGATGAATTTTTAAATCAAAAAGATAAATAAAAACGTAAATTTTCTCTTCAAAAATATTTCAGTTGACTTTTTACGATTAAATATGAATTTTTAAACAAGAAATGAGTTTCAACGAAAAAAATTTAATTTTTCATCCAATAAAACGGGGTTTTAACCAAGCGGAATCTTTAAATCAAAAAGACAAAAAAAGCAGTTGAATTTTCAACCAAAAAGGATGTAAAAAGATTTCAATAGACTTTTTTTAATAAAAAAATACGAATTTTAAATAAAAATTGACTTTTTCAGGCAACAGTTTAATTTTCAACAAAATAATTGCATTTTTATCCTAAAAACATGCAATACTTCTACTAAAAATATAGAACTTTTAAATCATAAATACAAATTTTCATACAAACAAGATTTTAGTTGACTTCTCAGCGACGAAAAATGAATTTTAAACAAAAGGTTAATGTTCTACGAAAAGAGCGAATTTTTTAAACCCAAAAAGACGAATTTTTAACAAAACAGTTGAATTTGCAAATAAAAATTATGTCGTTTTAAGAAAATCGTTGAATTTTTAACAAAATAATTACATTTTAAAAATAATAGTTGGATTTTCAAACTAAAAAGATAAATTCCCAACAAGAAAGTGTCATCATTTGTATTTCACCCAAAAAAGATGAAATTAAACAAAAAATATAACCAAAAAGGCGAAAAATATTAATTTTTAGTAAACGAATTAATTTTTCATAAAACTGATGGACTTTTACCCAACGAAAATAAAATTGTGAACCAAGAAAATTATTTTTTTATCAAAGAAGGAGAATTTTCATCTGAAAAATATCATTAAAAAAATGGAATAAGTTAAATTTTTAGATTTTAAGCCAAAAAAAAGGCTTTTACACTAAACAGTTAAATTACTAAGCCTTTAATAATGAAAAAAACAAACATTTTAAACAATATAGCTTAAATTCTATTCCAGTAGTTGAATTTTTCATTAAAAAATATTAATTTTTAATAAAATAGTTAAACTTTCAACCAAAGAGATGAATTTTTAACTAAAAATACAAATCTTAAAAAAAAAAATTTCTTCAGGAAGCGATTCGACCAAATCTTTTAAACAAAATAAAAATAAAAAATTCCGGTTGAATTTTTACGATAAAAATATGAATTTTTAAACAAGAAATACGTTCTTACACAAAAAATTTAATTTTCCATCCATTAAGATTTTTGTCGAAGAAAAATGAAAATTCTACTAAAACAGCTGAATTTTTAAATCAAAAATACAACAAGAAAAAAAACAGTTGAGTTTGAAACCAAAAAAGATGTAAAAAGATTTCAACAGACTTTTTGATATAAAAATACGAATTTTAAATAAAGAGTAAATTATGTAGGAAACAGTTGAATTTTCAACATAATAATTGCATTTTTATCCTAAAAACATGCAATATTTTTGCTACAAAAAAAAGGAACTTTTAAATCATAAAGCCAAATTTTCGTCCAAAATAATTACATTTTTTAAATAATAGTTGGATTTTCAAACTAAAAAGATAAATTCCCAACAAGAAAGTGTCATCATTTGTATTTCACCCAAAAAAGATGAAATTAAACAAAAAATATATCCAAAAAGACGAAAAATATCAATTTTTAGTAACAAAATTAATTTTCCACAAAACTGATGGACTTTTAACCAACAAAAATAAAATTGTGAACCAAGAAAATTATTTTTTTATCAAAGAAGGAGAATTTTCATCTAAAAAATATCATTAAAAAAATGGAATAAGTTACATTTTCAGATTTTAAGCCAAAAAAAAGGCTTTTACACCAAACAGTTAAATTTCTAACTGAGCCTTTAATAAAAAAAAAACATTTTTAACAATGTAGCTTAAATTTGATTAAAGTAGTTGAATTTGCAATTAAAAAAGATTAATTTTCAACAAAATAGTTAAACTCTCAATCAGAGATTAACTTTGAACGAAAAATATAGTTTAAAAAAATGAAAATTCGAATAAACAGATGAATTTTTAAATGAAAAAGATAAATAAAAACGGAAAGTTTCTCTTCAAAGATATTTCAGTTGACTTTTTACGATGAAATATGAATTTTTAATCAAGAAATGAGTTTCAACGAAAAATTTTTCATCCAATAAGATGGGGGTTTAACCAAGTAGGATGACTTTTGAAAAAAATGGTTGAATTTTCCAACAAACAGTTACATTTTTATCGAAGAAAAATGACAGTTATCCAAAAAAGAGAAAAAATTTTTAATCAAAAAGACACATTTTTAATAAAACAGTTGAATTTGCAACCAAAAAGGATGTAAAAAGATTTCAATAAACTCTTTTTATAAAAAAATACGAATTTTAATTAAAAATTGACTTTTGCAGACAACAGTTTAATTTTCAACATAATAATTGCATTTTTATCCTAAAAACATGCAATATTTCTACTAAAAAAAAAATAAAATAAAAAAATGTTTAACAAAACAGTTGAATTTCAAATGAAAAAAGACCTCTTTTCAAGAAAATCGTCAAATTTTCAACAAAATCATAATAAATTTTATAACTAAAAAGATAATCTTCAGAAGAATTTTTCAAATCTTTTACGTAATTTAAGTACGGTCCCTAATATATCTGTAAATATAAAAAGTACCTGTTGAATTAGTACCTATATTACTCATTCCTGAGGAAATGACAGTAATATTAGTTGTAACTATATTAGTTGAGCTAGGTATACGAATGATATTTTCCATTGAAGTGTTATTACAAATATTGTGCCTTAGCGAGCTCGGCGATATTGGCTCAACCTAAATAACAAAATCAATTTTTTTTTTTTATAGAAATAAAATCAGCTCTTTTCGGAATAAAATATTGACACAGTACCTTACTACAGGAAGGGAATGACGGGAATTTCAGTTCCTCTTTACTCGAATTAGCTACCACCGGAAATTCCGATTTTTCTTTTACCCTCGACTTTGAACACGTGCTTCCTTCCGTGTCCGAAGACTCCGTTAGGGATCTTTTTCTCTTTCTATCGTTAAAATTTATCTCGGGCTCTCGCGACGAAGATCCACTGCTTTCTTCCTCTGAAGAACAAATTTGCTGAATGTCTGAATCCGTTTCCATTTTCACTGCATAATCAACACATTCAAAGGTTAAACATTTCATTAGATATGAAAAAAGGAGAAATATAAGCAGGGTGTCTATTAAGGTGATCGAAAAATGGATTGGACATTTTTTAAACATTTTTTATGGGTACTCCCAAATTGAAAATCTTCTACTTAAAACATTTTATATTTAAGATTTTAATTTTCAATTTAAAGAATGATAAAATAGGAGTCTTGAAGACTTAAATATTTAAAAATTAAAAGCGTTTAAAGTTTCAAAGTCTTAATCATTACAAAAATGCAAACATCCGATTGAAAGTTTGTAAACCATTTTTAATTTAAACATTACTTCATAATAATGTGTTTTATAATTAAATTCAAAGTTTTCAATTAAGAAACAGAATAAGTACTTAATTTTTAGCAATATTTGACTGTTTATTTTAGACGAATAAATTGAAACCGAATATTTAAAACTAAACAATTTGAAACTTAATTGTTTGAAATGGAACGCCTTGAATCGTTCGAATTTCGAAAAGCTTTTAAGCTTTGAACGCTACTTTTTTATTGTTATTTAAAAAAAAAGTTTAATTTGTAAGTGTTCGTGCCAACAAAATTCGGTTATTAGTACCGAAATTACGGTGGAAATAGCCACAGGAAAAAAAATTTCATTTCGGAATATTATTTTGATAGAATATTGAAAAAGATTTCCAAAATCGTTAAAAAAGAATCTAGATGATTTGAACAAGATTTTTTAAAATTTGCAGAATTTTCTAAAACTCGTAGGAAAAATTCTATTCATTTCAAACGACATTTAGAAGTTCTAAAAAATTTCAAAAATAATTTTAAAGTAGCATAAATTGAAACTAATTACTTTTTTTAAAGTCAAAAATTCTCAATTTTTCCGTTTATTTGGCATGTCATAAAAAAAATTTAAATTGAAAAACTTTGAAACTCAATTTCAAATTCTGAAAGGAAAATCGAATTTTTTAAACAAAATTATAATTCTGAGGTGAAACAAAGTATTTTCGAACGAAATTTAAATTATGAATTGGAACAGGGAATTTTACCAAAAAATTCTAATTTTTAGTTGAACTGGAGAATTTTCGAAAATAATTAAAATGATTGATTTGAACATTAGGGTGTTCTAAAAATGCATTGGAAATTTTTTTTTAAATTTTTATGGGGACAGCCAAGAAATTTGTTCGAAACTGTCAATAAAAAATTGAATAGTTATATTTTCAGTTAAAAAAGTTAATTTTCCATAGACAAAAATTCAAGCCAAAAGATGAATTTTCAAACAAGAAGATTAATTTTCTACAAAAATGCGATTTTTTAACACAACAGATGAATTTTAATTCAAAATAGTTTAATTTTTAACTTAAAAAGATCAATTTTGAACAAAAAATAACATAGTTAAATTTTTAGTTAATTAAATTTTCGACAAAAAAATGTCAACCAAAGTGATGAATTTTCAACTAAAATGACGAATTTTTAACTAAAATTGATGAATTTTAGAACGAAAGATGCATTTTTTATTAAAGAATTTAACTTTCAACCAGCCAATTTAAACTGTGAACCAAAAATTAAATAGTCTAATTTACAGTTGAAATAAAAAAAAAAATGATTGAATTTTCACCAAAAAAATTTATTCTAAAAAAGACGAATTTTCAAACTGAAAAAGACCATTTTTTATCAAATATTTGAATTTTTAACTAATAAAGGTCAATTTTCAACATAAAATGGAAAAGTCAAATTTTTACTTAAAAAAATTCATTTTCCATTAAAAAAATTTCAAGCAAAAAGATGAATTAAAAAAAAAGGGGATTTTTCTAAACATAATCAATTCATAATTTTAGTTGAAAGTTTATCTTTTCGGTTGAAATTTTAACTATTCCAGTAGAATACTGGAATAGTTAAAATTTCAACCGAAGAGATAAACTTTCAACTAAAATTATGAATCCTTAAATATAATAATTAATTTTTTAACTGAAGCAATTAATTTTCAACCAAAACGAATAAATTATAACAAAAAGACAAATTTTCAACTCAAAAATATAATTTTTCATTCAAAACTTGAATACTTAAATTTCTAGTTCAAAAAATAATCATTGGTATTCAATTTTATAAAAAAAAATCAGCCAGGCTCTCGAAAAAATGTACAGACATTTCCAGGTATATAAAAAAATCCTGGCTTTTCAAAATGAGTTAATTTTTCAAGAAAGAGAGATTTTTCAATCAAGAGAGAACAAAATTACAAAACTTTGAATTTTCAAGAAAACAATAATGCTCAACCAATAAAATTAATCTTTTACCAAGAAGAACGAATTGTCAACAAAATACATACATTTTAAATCAGATATATGAATTTTCAATTATAAATGATCAATTGTCAAGAAAAAAAATAGAGTAGTTAAATTTTCAATTAAAAAAATTAATGTAAAAAAATGTTTACAAAATAGTTAAAGATAGTAATATAAAGCTAATTTGAAAAATAAATAATAATTGTTATTCAATTTTATATTGCAATTAAAACAAAATAAAGCAAGCTCTCAAAAAAATTCCTTAAAATTTCCAGGTATATAAAAATATCCTGACTTTCCAAAATAAGTTAAATTTTAAACTAAGAAAAGATAGTTCAACCAAGAGAGAAAAAATTTCAAATTTCGAATTTTCAAGCAAAAAATAATGTTCAACCAAGAAAATTAATCTTGTATCAAAAAGAACGAATTTTCAACAAAATACATGCATTTTGAACCAGTTCTTGGATCTTCTTTTAAAAATTACATGTTCTCAAGAAAAAAACAGAATAGTAATTTTAATTACAAAATTAATTTTCAGTTTAAAATTTTTTTTAAAAATCAAGAAAATAATTAAAGATTGTGATATAAAGCTACGTTTAAAAATAAATAATAATTGTTATTCAATTTTATATTGCAATTAAAACAAAAATTAGACACGGCATCGAAAAAATTTCCTGACTTAAAAAAAAAATATCCTGAAAATTAAAAAAATGGAATGATTAAATTTTCAGTTAAAAAAAATTAATTTCAAACAAAAGAAAATTTACAACAAAATAGTTAAAAGAAAGTAGTATAAAGCTACTTTTAAAAATAAATAATCATTCTTTTACCATTAAATTTTCAACCAAGAAATATTTTTTTA
>NC_046665.1:111896310-111916779 GCF_010883055.1 Belonocnema kinseyi | reverse complement strand
TTATTAGTTTTCAAACAAAAAATAGAATAATTAAAGTTTCAGTTACAAAAAAATTAATTTAAAACAAAAACGAATTTACAACAAAATAGTTAAAAGAAAGTAATGTAAAGCTACTTTTAAAAATAAATAATTATTGTTATTCAATTTTATATTGCTATTAAAACAAAAGTAAAGCAAGCTCTCGAAAAAACTCCTTAAAATCTCCAGGTATATAAAATATCCTGACTTTTCGATTAAATTTTCAACTAAGAAATACTTCTTAATCATGAGAGAAAAAATTACAAACTTTTGAATTTTCAAGCAAAAAATAATATTCAACCAATAAAATTAATCATCTACCAAGAAGAACGCATTTCCAACAAAATACAAGAATTTCGAACCAGATACTTGAATTTTCGATTTAAAATTATCTGTTTTCAACAACAACAAAAAATAGAATATATAAATTTTAAATTTTAAAAATTAATTTAAAAAAAAATCAACAAAATAGTTAAAGAAAGTAATATAAAGCTACTTTTACAAATAAAGAATTATTATTATTCAATTTTATATTGCAATTAAAACAAAAATGAAACACCCTCTCGAAAAAATTCCCTAACTTGAACAAAAAAATCCTGACAATTAAAAAAAATAGAATTAAATCTTCAGTTAAAACAATTATTTTTAAACAATTAAAACGAATTTTCAACAAAACAAAAAATGCTCTGACTTAAAAAAAAAATATACCCTGAAAATTCCATGTTTTCTAGGCGGGATAGACACCCTGAATATATATATTTAAAAAATTGTGCTAACGTCTCGAATCCTCTGCCCTTTCTTCAACACGAGGCTGCTGTTTATTTGCGATAGCAGTGACGAGCGATAAAGTGTTAGCAAGTGCCGTAAAAGCAGTGCGACCCTTTAACCGCGGGAGGAGAGGAACTATTCGACGTCCTTCGGTTGCCCAGTCAGTCCCAGTATTCGGTCCACTTAATCTATAATCATTAATTAAATTAAAATGAGGAAAATGCTCTAAAGATGGGAGAAATAAAAAAAATTCTCAACAAAATAGGGGAATAAAATTTTTTAAATAATATTAAAGTGGATACTGTGTCAAACTCTATTTTTAAAGCATTAAACTCCTAACATTCCAAGCAAAAATATTGCTTTTTTTAACAAAATAGATGAATTTTTAACTAAATGAATAAAATTTCAACTAAAAGGACTTAAAAAAATAGAATTGTCAAAAAAATAGGTACAGTTTCAACCAACGAGATGAGTTTTCAACTAAAATTATGAATCTTCAACCGAAGAAAGTTTTTTAACAAAATAGTTCAACTTTTAACGAACTAGCTTAATTTTCAAGCAAAAAGGATGAATTCTCAATAAAAAAAAAAGAAGCACTTGATATTTCAACAAAAATTATATTAAATTCAAAGCTGTTAAATTTATCCGAAAGACATTTTTTCAAACAAGATTAATTGTCGACAAAAAAGATGACTTCTCTACAAAATAGATAAATTTTCAACAAAATAGTTAAAATTTCAACTAAATAGTTGAATTTTTAACCGACCAGATTAATTTTCTATCGAAAAAGACGAATTATAAGAAAATATATAAGTTTTCGAACTTATATTTAAATTTTGTATCAATTTTCAACAAAAAATGAAATTTAGGTAGATTTTTAGTTAAAAAATAAATATTTTTAACTAAAACAAAACATATTTTCAACAAATAAGTTAAATTTTACTGTTTAACCCGAAAATACGAATGTTAAAGAAAATAGCTGATATTTCAGCCAAAAAAGAGTTGCATTTAAAATAAACAGTTAATACAAAAACAAAAAAAAACTTTTCAAGGAAACATAAAAAAGGAATAGTTTAAATTTCTGCAAAAAAAATTATTAATTAAAAACTGTTCAATTCATAAAAAAAGACAAATCTTGAAACAAGATTAATTGTCTATCAAAAAGAAGAATTCTCAACAAAATAAATAAATTTTCCACAAAATAGTTAAATTTTCAACCGACAAGATTAATTTTCTACCGAAAAAGACGAATTTTTAACCAAATTCATAAATTTTCAACAAAATAGTTGAATTTTCAACTAAAATTATGAATCGTTAACCAATTTTTTTAAACAGCAGTTAAACTTTTACCACTTGGTTGAATTTTCAAAAAAAAATGATTTTAAATTCATAGCTGTTCAATTTATCCGAAAGACATTTTTTCAAACAAGATTAATTATCTACCAAAAAAGACGAATTTTCAACAAAATAGTTCAGCTTTCAACAAAATAGTTAAATTTTTAACCGAAAAGATTAATTTTTTACCGAAAAAGACGAATTCTCAAGAAAATATATAAGTTTTCGACCGTATACTTCAATTTTGTATCAATTTTGATCAAAAAATGAAATTTAGTTGAATGTTTAGTTAAAAAATAATTATTTTTAACTAAAACAAAACCTATTTACAACAAATAAGTTAAATTTTTATTTTCAACCCGAAAATACGAATTTTGAACAAAAAAAGTGAATTTTAAAGAAAATAGCTGATATTTCAGCCAAAAAAGAGTTGAATTTTAAAAAAGCAGTGATGACCAAAAAAAAAAAAACTTTTCAGCCAAACATAAAAAAGGAATAGTTTAAATTTCTACAAAAAAAATATTATTAATTAAGAACTGTTCAATACATAAAAAAAAAGACAAATCTTCAAACAAGATTAATTTTCTACAAAAAAGACGAATTCTTACCAAAACAAATAAATTTTCCACAAAATAGTTAAATTTTCAACCGACAAGATTAATTTTCTACCGAAAATGACGAATTTTTAACCAAATTCATAAATTTTCAACCAAAAATGATGAATTCTCAATTAAAGAAAAGAAATAGTTGATATTTCAACAAAAAGTGACTAAAAAAAAAAAATAGTAATAAATTTACAAAACAAAATAGTTCAAGAATGTAATATAAAGCTACTTTTACAAATGAATAATCATTCGTATTCAATTTCATATTGCAATTAATACAAAAATCAAACACCCTCCTGAAAAAATTCCCTGACTTAAAAAAAAATATCCTGATAATTAAAAAAAAAGAATAATTAGATTTTCAGTTAAAAATATTAATTTTAAAGAACAAAAACGAATTTAAAACAAAATATTTACAAGAAAGTAATATAAAGCTACTTTTAAAAACAATCATTGTTATTCAATTTTATATTGCAATTAAAACAAAAAATAGGCACGCCCTGGCAAAAATTCCCTGACATTTCCTGATATATAGAAATATCCTGACTTTTCCATTAAATTCTCAACGAAAGAAAAGAAATAATTGATATTTCAACAAAAATTGATTTTAAATTAAAAACAGTTTAATTTATCCAAAAAGATGAATTTTCAAACAAGATTAATTTTATATAAAAAAAAGACAAATCCTCAACAAAATACAAAATATTTCAACCAAATACTTAAATTTTTATTCGTCAAGATTAATTTTGTGCAAAAAAATAAAAAAAATTTTAACAAAAGGCATCAATTTTCAACCAAAAATGAATTTTAGTTAAAAAATTAATATTTTCAACTGAAAAACAAAGGATTTTTAAAAAATAAGTTAAATTTTAATTTGTAACCCGAAAATACGAATTCGCAAAATAAATAATTTAAAATAAAATAGTTGATATTTCAACCCAAAAAGAGTTGCACTTAAGAAACAACAGTGAATTCAACAACAACAAAGAAGGAATGTTTAACCAAATAGGTACATTTTCAACAAAAGATATGAAATATTTGATATTTCAACGCAAAAAGTGTTGAATTTTAAAAGAAGGAAAAAGTTAATTCAACAAAAGAAAACACGAATTTTTAAACAAAGAGATGAATTTTCAACCATAAAAATAAATTATCAACAAAGAAATTTAACTTTTAACAAAGTTGTTGAATTTTCAACCAAAAAGGATGAATTCTCAACGGAAAAAAGAAATACTTAATATTTCAACAAAAATACATTTTCAACTAAATAGTTAAATTTTCAACCGAAACGATTAATTTTCTACCGAAGAAGACGACTTCTCAACAAAATACATACATTTTCAACCATACACTTGAATTTTTATTTAAATCGTTGAATGTCTAACCAACAAGATTAATTTTGTACGAAAAACGATGAATTTTCAAAAATATTCATCAACAAATAAGTTAAAATTTTATTTTCAACCCAAAAATACAAATTTTCAACAAAAAAGTGTATATTTTTGTTAAAAAAGTGTTGAATTAAAACAAAAAACAGTAAATTCAACATCAAAATAATGAATTTTCAACCATACATATGAATTTTTATCTTAGTAGTTTAAATTTTAACAAAGTAGTTAAACTGTAAATAAAAAAAACTCAAAGAAAAAAAGGAGTAGTTAATATTTAATCAAACAAAAAAAAGATTATTAATTAAAAACAGTTTAATACATCGAAAAAAGACGAGTTTTCAAACAAGATTAATTTTATATTTAAAAAAGGAGAATTCTTAACAAAATAAATACATAAATTTTCAACCAAATACTTACATTTTTAATCAATCAGTTGAATTTTCAACCGATAAGATTAATTTTGTGTCAGAAAAGACAAATTTTCAACAAAATGCATCAATTTTCAAACAAAAATGGATTTAATTCAAAAATGAACATTTTCAACAAATAAGTTAAATTTTAATCTTTAACCCGAAAATAAAAATTTTCAACAAAGAATTAATTTTAAATAAAATAGTTGATATTTCAATTCCAAAAGAGTTGCATTTAAGAACAAACAGTGAATTCAACAAAAAAATAGTTTTTAACCAAAAAGGTACATTTTCAACAAAAGAGATGAATTTTCAAACATAAAAATAAATTGTTAATAAATTAATGAAACTTTTAATCAAGTAGTTGAGTTTTCAACCAAAGAGGATGAATTCTCACCGAAAAAAAGAAATACTTGATATTTCAAGAAAAAGTGATTTTAAATTTTAAATAGTTCAATTTATCCAAAAAGATGAATTTTTAAACAAGATTAATTTTATATTTAAGAAAAGACTAATTCTCAACAAAATGCATACATAAATTTTCCACTAAGTACTTAAATTTTTATTTAAGCAGTTGAATTTTCAACCGACAAGATAAATTTTGTGGTGCAGAAAAAGACGAATTTTCAACAAAATGCATCAATTTTCAACCAAAAATGGATTTTAGTTAAAAAAAATATATTTTCAACAAAAATACGAATTTCAAAAAAAAAAAATTAATTTGAAATAAAATAGTCGATATTTCAACCCAAAAAGTGTTGCATTTAAGAAAAAACAGTGAATTCAACAAAAAAATAGTTTTTAACCAAAAAGGTACATTTTCAACAAAAGAGACGAATTTTCAACCATAAAAATAAATTGTTAACAAAATAATTAAACTTTTAACCAAATAGTTAAATTTTCAATCGATATGATTAACTTTCTACTGGAAAAGAAGAATTCTAATTAAAATACATAAGTTTTAAACCATATACATAAATTTTTAATTAAATGGTTGAACATTCAAAAGAAAAAAGTTAATTTTAAACAAAATAGTGTATAATTCTTTCAAAAAAAGGTCAAATTAAAACAAAAAACAGTTAATTCAACAGAAGAGATAAATCTTCAACCATAAAAATTAATTTTTAACAAAGTAATTTAACTTTTAACCAAGTTGTTAACAAAAAAAGATGAATTCTCGACGAAAACAAGGAGTAGTTGATATTTAAAAAAACAAAAATATTATTAATTAAAACCAGTTCAATACATCCGAAAAAGGTCGAATATTCAAACAAGATTAATTGCCTACCAAAAAAGAGAATAGTTCAATTTTCAACGGACATAATTAATTTTTTACCAAAAAAGACGCATATTCAACAAAACTCGTTAAAAAATTAATATTTTCAAAAAAATAGTTAAATTGTTAAACAAAAAGATGAACTCTCAATGAAAAAAAGAAATAGTTGAAGTTTCAAAAAAAAAAAAGATTATTAATTAAAAAACAGTTGTAATACATAGAAAAAACGAGTTTTCAAACAAGATTAATTTTCTATTTAAGAAAAGCCGAATTCTCAACAAAATAAATACATAAATTTTCACCAAATACTTAGATTTTTAATCAAACAGTTGAATTTTCAACCGAAAAAATTGATTTTGTGCAAAAAAATGCAAATTCTTAACAAAATACATAAATTTTCAACCAAATAGTTAAATTTTCAATCGACAAGATTAAACTTTCTACTAAAAAAGAAGAATTCTCACTAAAATACATAAGTTTTCAACCATATACATATATTTTTAATTGAATGGTTGAATGTTTAACCAACAAGATAAATTTTTTACAAAAAAAGACGAATTTTCAACCAAAAATGGAATTTAGTTAAAAAATAAAAATGATTTAAAACAAATAAGTTAAATTTTAATTTTCAAGAGAAAAATACAACATTTTAACAAAATACATAAATTTTCCACAAAATTGTTGAATTTTCATTCGACAAGATTAATTTTTTACTGGAAAAAACGAATATTGAATAAAATACGTTAAAAAAATTTTAATTTCCCAAAAAATAGTTACATTTTCAAACAGATTAATTTTCTACCAAAAAAGACGAATTCTTAACCAAATTTAATAACAATAATTAATTAATTATTAACAATTAATAAATTTCCCACCAAATAGTTAAATTTTCAAACAAGATTAATTCTCTACCAATAATGACAAATTATCAACAAAATACATAAATTTTTCACAAAATAGTTCAATTTTCCACCGACAAGATCCATTTTTTTAATCGAAAAAGAAAAATTTTCAACCAAAAATGGAAGATACATTTTTTTTGTTAAAAAACTAATATTTGCAACCAAAAATCAAGATTATTTAAAAAAAATTTAACTAAGATTATGAATCTTCAAAAAAAGGAATTTTCATTAAAATAGTTCAACTTTTTGCCAAGTAGTTAAAACTTTAACCAAAAAATACAAATTTTCAACAATATATCTAACTTAGCAGTCAAAAAAATAGATTTTTCAGCCGAGAATGAAAAAAAAATTTCAATAAATTGTGTCAGAATACCCACGATTTTAGGTACCGTTAAATACTTTCTGGAATCGAATGAGATAGTATTCAAATTAACTTACTGTTCAGCTACAGTGGTCAGTTTATCGTCATTTACAGCCCGCCGAATTTCAGCACGATGCCTTTCATTAGATATGTGCAGAACTCCAGCTAATTCTTCTAATAGCTTTCGTTTGTCGTTCGTAAATGGACCCTGGGCACGTAAAACGGACACCATGCTTGCGTAGGCGTCCAATTCTAAAATGAATTTATTTTCATTTCAAAACCAACAACATTTTTTTTAAGATTTCAAGATTTATATTTTGCAGCAGGAAATTTTCGAAACTAATTCTAATTCTAAATTCTAACATCAGATTATTTTTTATCATAAGAATTACAATTCTGAATTAATTAAAAAGATTTGAATGATTTCAAAGATTGGGGATTATAAATTCCTTTTTTTAAATCAGAAATAAAATTTTTGTTTAAATTTCCGTTCCATTTAAAAAATTCTCTTCTCAAAATCAAATAATAATTATATAATTAAATATATAATTATTATCATTGTTTCAATATATATTTTTTATATTCCTTCTTCTAAATAAGAATTAAAATTCTTTTTCAAAATTACCGGTTCATGTCAAAAATCCTCGGTTCCAAAATGAAAATTCGTTACGGAAATGACCCGTTCAAAAACGAAAATATTCATTATTTTCGGAAATTCCCTCTCTATCATTTTTTTTTAAGTCATAATTATATTTATTTTCATTTTGTATTTTAATTCAGAAATATAGTAACTTTTTTTTTTTAATTTAGAAGTGTAAAGTCCAAAATTCTAGCAGATTATTATTTGCAAAAAAATTTTCTCTATTCAAACTAATTCTGATTTGACACAAACCATTTTTTTAAATCTGAAAATTTTTACTCTAATCGGGTATTTTTTTGTTAATTCTCTTTTTATACGTTAAAATTATTTTCCAAAATGTTTCTTTTCGTGACTCAAAATATGCATACAGTTTCGCAAATTTATTATAAATAAGGTTTTTTTCAGTTTCTAGGGATTTAATTAATATGTTTAATTTAGAAAGTTTTAACGAATTATATTACAAGAGGCTCTTAAATATATAATCAACAGACTAATTAAATAATACTGAAAACATAACTTTTTCTTGAATTTGTTTTTAAAGTTTCTGAAATTGAATAATCATCAAAGTAGATATTTATTTTATTTTCTTATACTTAAATAAATTTAAAAAAAGAGTAACTTCCAACCAAGCTGTTTTATTTTAGAAAAAAAATGATAAATTTTCGAAGAAAAATGAGGAATATTTCATTGGAATACTTGAATTTTTAATGAAGAAGATTAATTATCAAATAAGAAGATCAATTTTCTAATAAAAATAATTTTTTAACAAAATACATAAATTTTCAAATAAAAAATACCTTTTTTTTAATATTTAAATTTTGAACTGAAAAAAGATCAATTTTCAAACAACAATGAAATAGTTGAATTTTCAGATGAAAAAAATTAAATTTCAACCGACAAGAAAATTTGCAACTGGAATAGATGAATTTTAAAACAAAAAAAAATGAATTTTAACAAAACCGTTTAGCTTTCAACCAAGTAATTTTCTTTGCAAGAAAAACACTTTTAAATACGAAGTATAATTTTTTACCAAAAAAGGCGAATTTAAAAAAAATATATATCTAAATTTTCAACCGAAAACGATAATTTTTCATTGAAAAATTAATACTCATATTTTCAGTAAAAAGAAATAACTATCAACTTAACTGATAAATTTTGAAATAAAATGATAAACCTTTTAACTGGAATAGTTGAAATTTCAACCAAAAAAATGAATTTTCAACGAAGAATAATTTTTATGAAAAAAGACGACTTTTCAACTAAAATAATAAAATATTCAATTGGGTTAGTTACATTTTCAGCTATTAAATAAAAATTTTTCTTAAACAAAAAAAAAACAATTTCCAAACAAATATTTTACATAAAAAAAATTGGTGAATTTTTTTCTAAAATGATGAATCTGTGACTGAAACAGTTGAATTTTAAATGAAAAAGATTATTTTTTAACTAAAATTATGAATATTTAACTATAATAAATGATGGGATATTCAATTGGCATAGTTACATTTTCAGTTAAAAAAAAAATTAATTAAAAAGAAATTTGAACAAACTAGTAGAAGTTTCAACAAAAAAATTAATTTTTAACAAAAGATTTTAAATTTGAACCATGTAATTTAATTTTAATTTGAAAAAGATGTATTTTGAAAAAAATGTAGCAGTTTATATTTCAACAAAAAAAATATTTTAATTTTTAGTAAAAAAACAAAAAAAAAACAGTTTCATTCAGTCAAAAAAGACTACTTTTCAACAAGAATTGAGAAAAAATAAGAAATATTTTTCAGTCAAGAGAGAAAAAATTGCAAACAAATTGTTGAAGATTCAAGCAAAAAGATCAATTTTCAACAAAAATAAAACAGTTAATTTTCAGTTTAAAAAATTGACCACCAGTGCTGAATTTTCAACTAAAATTATGAACCTTCAACTAGAATAGATAAACTTTAAACCCAAAAAGAATGAATTTCAACAAAACAGTATAACTTTCAACGAAGTTGTTTCATTTTCAAGCAAAAAGATGAGTTTTCAACTTAAATTATGAATATTTAATTGTAATACTTAAATATTCAACTAAAAAAGATCGGTTTTTAAAAATATTTAAATATTGAACTAAAATACAAAAAATCAAATTTCAACCAAAAATGAAATAGCTGAATTTTCAGATTAAAAAAAAATAATAAATAAATTTGCAGAAACAAGTAAATTTTCAGCTAGAATAGATGAATTTTTAAACCAAAAAGATTAATTTTAGCAAAATAATTTAACTTTCAACCAAGTAGTTTTCTTTCGCAAATTAAACAAAAAATTAAAAGATTTTTAAATAAGAAGATTACTTTTCAAAGAAGAAGATTAATTTACTAGATGAATTTTTAACAACAAATAAAAATTTCAAACCGGAAAAGATAAATTCTCGTCCAAAAAATAATACTCAAATTCTCAGTAAAAACAATTATCAACTAAAACTGATGAACTTTCAAACATAAAGATGAATTTTCAAGTTAGATTTAAAGTTTTGAAAAAAATTAATAAAAAAGAAATTTCAACATACTAGTCAAAGTTTCAAAAACAAAAATTAATTTTTAATAAAAGAGTTTAACTTTTAGCCATGTAATTTAATTTCAATTTCAAATATATGTATTTTGAAAATAAATATTGTAGTTGATATTTTAACAACAACAAAATGTTTCACTTTTTAATAAAAAACAGTTGAATTCAGACAAAAAAGACTATTTTTAAACACGAATCGAAAAAAACTAAGAATAATTTTTAGCCAACAGAGAGAAAAAATGGCAAACAAATTGTTGAATTTTCAAGCCAAAAAATGAATATTCAATCAAGATTAATTTTCTACGAAAAAGGATGAATTTTCTATTAAAAAGATAAATTTTCAACCAAAAATAAAACAGTTCAATTTTCATACAAAAAAAAATTAAATTTCCAGACAAAAAAATTGTCAACCAGTGATGATTTTTCCACTAAAATTGTGAATCTTCAACTAGAATAGATCAATTTCAAACCCAAAAAGGTGAATTTTAACAAAACAGTTTAACGTTCAACCAAGATGTTTTCATTTGAAGAGAAAGATTTTTAAACAAGAATATTAGTTTTCTACCCAAAAATACACTTTTCAACAGAATACATGAATCTTCAATGAAATAGTTGAATTTCCAACTTGAAAAAATCAAATTTTTAACCAAATAGTTACATTTTGAACTAAAAAAAAATCAATTTCCAAATAAACTGATAGATTTTCAACTAAAATGATATGCCTTGAACTGGAATAGTAGAATTTTCAATTAAAAAGGCGAATTTTCAACAAAATAGATAAATATTCAGTAAAAATAAATACTTATCAACTAAAGTGAAGAATTTTCAACTAAAATAATTAATATTTAACTAGTATAATTTAATTTTAAACCAAAAACATAAATTGTTAACTAACATAATGAATCTTTAACTGGAATAGTTGAATTTTCAACCAAAAAGATACATTTTCAGCGAAGAAGAATAATTAGCTCCAAAAAGACGATTATTTTAAACTAAAATCATAAAATATTCAATTCCCGGGTTTTCCCCGGTTCGCAAAAATTTTTCACGGTCAATGAAATTTAAAAATGGAACACTAAAGCTAAAAAATTTTCCACTTGAGGTAATAAAAACTGAGCTACAAATGAAAGCACTCAAAGTGGAACTGTTAAATTTTGAACTTTTAAAATTGAAAATTAAAAGTTTTTAATTTAAAAAATGTTGTATTCAATTGCTCAATAATTTACTTGTATAAAATTAAAGGTACTAACAGTTTTCAGTATAAAAAAATATAAATCCATGTTATCATTTTCAATGCTCTAAATTAAAAAATCAATAAATGAACTTCAAAATTTCCAAATTATATGATTTTAAGGAATTTTAAACTAGAAACATTAAATATTGAAAAATTGAACATTTTTAACAAAACACTTCTTGAATTCGGAATTTAATTGTTTTCTTTTTAAATAGTTTAAACATCCTTGGAAAGCTTTACAATTTTATTTAAAAATCTTAAGAAATCTAGAAGTTGTTTTAAATTTGTTTTAAATTAAAAATTATTTTAGATTGGATTATATTTGGATTTTGGATGTATAAATAACAATTGAAGAATTGTGAAAGGCTACAAATGAATAAAAACACTTTCTTAAGATTCCTAGGAAAATAAAAAATAACTTTTCATTTTGAAAAATTATTTTAAGAGAATATTTAAAAAGTTTTTCAAAGATTTAAACAACAATTTTAAAACAAGTTTCTAGAAGATTTTAAGAAAACTTTATAAAATTTGCATGATAATTTTTTATCTTTTTAAAACTCCTAAATATCTCTTAAAATTATTCAAATTTTTTCTACAAATGTTCACTTGTAACTTACACATCAAAATTTAACAATTTCGCTTACAAATTAAGCATTTTTCAAATACAACAATTAAAATTTTAACGTTCAAAGTTTAAAGGCTCTTCGAAATTTTAACGATTCCGGGCTTTCTATATCAAACATTTCAGTTAAAGATTCTTTACTTTTAAACATTTGGTTTCAATTTACTTGTTTTAAATAAAAATTCAAATATTGTTAAATATTCAATAATAAATCTTCCTTTTTTAATTAAATATTTAAAAATTTAAAAATACTTTAATTAAGAATATATTATTATGAAGTTATTTTTAAGTTGAAAATAGATTATAAACTTTCACTCACACGGTCACATTTGTTTAATGACTAAGACTTTCAAATTGAAACCGTTTAAGTTTTAACGTTAAAATCTGAAAATTCTTAAATTTTGAACTGATTTAAAATCGTTTTTGTTCACTTTTACAGATAAATTAAAAAAATGTATTTATTAAATAAAAATGTTTTTTATCCACAATTTTCAACAGCAAAGGCTTTTATTTTTTATATGCTCAAGTCTTTAAGAAAGAATTTTAAAATTCCTACAAAATTGTAAAATTCAAGGTCAAAAAAAAGTTCACTGTCATTTACCGGTTTTCCCAGTTTAAAAAAATTCCCGGTCCAGCGGCCACCCTGCAAGCTGAATAATTTTCTACCAAATAGAATAAATTTTCAAGAAGATACATGAATTTTCAGCTAAAAACTATCAATTTTCAACCAGAAATAGAATATTTGAAATATTTTATAATTTTCAAAGAATTAAAATTCTTCTCCAAAATTTTCTGTTCCAAATCAAATTATAATTCTTTGCAGAAATTCCCAGTTTACTCGCAGAATTATAATTCCTTTATAAACTTCCCTGTCCCAAATTCTAATTCTTTGCGGAAATTGCCTGTCAAAATTATTTACGAAATTTCCTGTCAGGTAGAAACCTTGATATTATAAATAAGAAGACCATTTTCATTGTGACAAAAAGGCAAGAAATAAAATCTTTACGAAGCCTGCAAAATATTTTAAACCCGCCTGAATAAAAATGTAATATAGTTGGAGGTTAAACGTCCTAATCTTAATAAATTAGCATTCAAGACTAGATCATTCCGAAAATTCAAAACTATCTTATACCCAGAGCCACACAAATGAAAAATAAGAGTTCTCATTATAAATCATCTCCCACAAAAAGCCGAAAATCTGAGGTCTGAATTACTAATCGTAAAACTGATGGCGATATTCTGAAATCTAGATCAGAACTGACTACAAAAGCCTTATTTGTAAATCTCGAGTGTACATTTGCCAGCATAATCTCCTGTGATGATTCGACAAACGTGAAGTGTATTCTAAAAGCCTTTATTATTATCAAATATGGCCAAAATGCTATTAATAAACGCTTTATAACATACAAAATAAAAATAAAACCGAGCATGTTTATAGTAACGGACATGGTTCCATCCGTTTTTCTTTCGTGGAAATTTATTAATTGAATAAAAAGAAAGCAGATTTAATGGTGAGAATAGAAAGAATTAGCATATAGGCATTGTAAAACTAGAATTTATTTAAACGAACCGACAATCGGAACGGACATAACCTTACCTAGACTTCGTAAATACTTTCTGCACTCATCCCGAGACATTTCCAATTTCCCAGGTAGCATGATTGCACTATTGTGTTTTAACGAAAACGAGCCGTTACCGCAAATGTGAACGATATGCATATAAATTATGCATTTTTATTCTCTGTTGACAGCAGTAAGTTGATGATGAAGTTATCGTATTAAAACTACGGTCGATGTCGATTTAATCGAGGCATTGACTAAAATGTTGCAAAGATGGTAGATGGAAGAGTAGG
This sequence comes from Belonocnema kinseyi, assembly GCF_010883055.1. Classification (NCBI taxonomy): domain Eukaryota; kingdom Metazoa; phylum Arthropoda; class Insecta; order Hymenoptera; family Cynipidae; genus Belonocnema; species Belonocnema kinseyi. The sequence goes on along the minus strand of NC_046665.1, from coordinate 111,902,824 downwards.
GTGCTTGCCAGCCGCTAGATAGCGCGAGTTGCTGTAGTTAAAATTCCGGGAAAATTCAAATTGCATAAATGAGAAATTGCTTTCTTTATACAAATTAATAATAGAAGTTTATAATTTATACGTAAAAGAAGTTAAAAGTGTTAATAATTCGTTTTCAATGGTTCAATATTTATTATCTGTGGTTGAAAATTCAAACACTTCGTTGGAAATTGAAATAATTGGTTAAACGTTCATTTTATTGGTTGGCAGTTCCTTCCTTATTTAGCAAAAAATTGGTCTTCTTTATCATAAAAATCAATTAATTCATTATAAACCCGTGTTTTATTTAGTTGAATTTATCTCTTCTTAATTTTAAATCAAATTTTTTTTTGTCGCAATATAAACTATTATATTTTTTGTGGAGATTCCATAATTTATACTATACTTTTTTTTAAAACTTTAAATGAAAATGTACCTATTTTATTCTAATTATTCTTAATTAAGTTTAAAATATTATTTTTAATCCAAAATTAAACTATTCCATTTTTGGTGGAAAATTCATCTTTCGAGTTGAAAATAAATCTTTTTTGGTTAAAATATCAACTATAATATTTATCGTGGACAATTTATCTTTTTTTGTTGCCAAATAATTCATTTTCATTTTTTTAAAGTTTGTTTTTGTTTTGAATAAAAATTGAACTATTCCATTATGAGTAAAAAAGTTATTTCCCATTTTTAGTTGAAAATTCATGTATGTTATTGAAAACTCGTCCTTTTTGGTAGAAAATTTTTCTTCTTGCTTAAAAACTCACATTTACGGTTCAAAATTATTTTCTCTGTTTGAAAATTAAAGTATATATATTTTTTAATTAGTTAATTTTCAGTTCAAAATAAATTTTTTTAATTGAAAATTCAACTATTACCCTTTTTTTTTAAATTCGACTAATCGTTTGAAATTAATGTTTTTGGCTAAAGAATCATTATTTTAGGTGGAAACTCATTTCTTTGGTTGAAAAATTTAACTATTTTGTTGGAATTTTTTTTTTATTTTGGTTGAAAAAGTCTTTTTTTTTGTAATGAAAATGTAACTGGTTGATCTTTTTATTTGGAAATTTGACTATTTGGCTCAAAATTCACCAAATTTGTTAAAAAATTAATCTTCTAGTTTGAAAATTAATTTTTTCTGTCATAAAAACGTAACTATTTCACTATTTTGTTAAAAATTGCAGTTTTTTTATTTAAAAATTGTGACTTTTATTAGAAAATTCAACTATTTGCTTGGAAATTCATTTGTTTGGCTAAAACTTTGTCCTTTTGAAAATTAATAAAAAATTTTGGGTAGAAAGTTGATTTTTTTTAAATTGGAATTTCTTCTAATTCGCTGAAAATTCATCTATTTCGTTCAAAATTTGTATTTTCAGTTGGAAAATTAATCTTCTAGGTTTAAAATTCATCTTCTTGATTAAAAATGTAAATATTTTTAAAGAAATTATTGTTTTTTTTTGAAAATTTAAATATTTGGTTGAAAATTTATTTTTTCCTTTGATTGAAAATTAACTTTAAAAAAATGTTACTATTCGACTTTTTAGTTGAAAATGCATAACTTTTTAATGAAAACTCAACTAGCAAATTTATCCATTTTATTCAAACTTTTTTCTTTCTAGGCTGAAATTTATTTTGTTTTTGTTAGAGGAATCAACTATTTGGTTGAAAATTGATCTATTTTGTTGAAATTATGCCTTTTTTAAATTAATATTCTAGGTTGAAAATTCATCTTTTTTGGTTAAAAATTGAACTATTTCTTAAAAAATTGTTTTTTGGTTAAAAATTGAATTATTTTTTTGAAATTTATTTTTTTCCTTTAATAGAAAATTCATTTATTAATAAAAATTTAACTATTTGACTTTTCAGTCCCAAATTAATATTTTTTAATTGGAAATTCAACTGTTTGCTTGAAAATTCATCTATTGTGTTGAAACTTTGTCTGTTTTGTTGGAAAATTAATCGTCTGGGTAGAAAATTCATCTTTTTTGTTAAAAATTTTACTGTTTCATGGAAAATTCGTTTCTTGTTATGTTTGAAAATTAACTTTGATAATAAAAGAATGTAAACATTCTACTTTTTGCTGCAAAATTAATCTTTTTTATTAAAAATTCAACAAATTGGTTGTGAATTTATTAATTTTATTGAAACTTTTATCTTTCTAGACTAAAAACTCTTTCTTTGTTGATCTTGAAAAATCAACTAGTTGTTTGAAAAATCATCTAATTTGTCGAAACTATCTTTTTTTTTTAAATTAATCTTCTAGGTTGAAAATTCATTTTTTGGTTATCAATTTAACTATTTATTGAAAATTTGGTGTTTTATTGTTAAAAATGTATCTTTTTTAGTTGAAAATTCGTCAATTTTTTTTAAGATTATTCTTTTCGTAGAACATTAATCTTCTTGGTAAAAAATATTTTTTTTTTGGTTGAAAAATCAACTAATTTCGTTACAAATGCATCATCGTAGGACGCAGACAATAATCTTATATCTGTTCAATTTAAAACTACAAAAAAACTGGCTAGTACTTTAAATATTATTTTTCTCTTTGAACTGAATCACTTAGAATTTTAGTTTGTTTTATAAACAAACTATAAACTCATTTTATTATTAATTTGAATATAAAAAAGCAATTTTTCATTTATCCAATTTGAGTTTTCGCGGAACTTAGACTATAACAGTGCGCGCTATCTAGCGACTAGTGAATGAGGTAACATTTCATTGTTCTTATGTTTCTTTTTTACGGTGGAAACTAAAACGATTGTTGTAAAACTTGTTAAAACTCCAAATATAGATTTTACAATATACACTTAAACAATACTCGCAAAGTTTATTTGAATTTTAGAAAAATCTTATTCATTTTATTACAGTTTTTGAATCGGATTATAGGGCCTTAGAACCCTTGAACTTCCCACAATAAACTCTGTATGGTATATGCAAGAGAGTATATACAAATTTAAAATGCCCAGCCGATTGACAGTTGGTTTCCCTTCCCTCATTTTTTGTTGACTCTCAAATGGAAATTTGTTTCTTTATTTCATTGTTGCAAATAGAAACAAAAGAGACAATTCTATTGAACAATGGCTGCCGATGAGAAAAAGGAGGCTTGTTTTGCATTCTTGCGTAAACTAAAAAGTGAGTAAATTTATACAGAATTTGTAACCTATTTCACTTTGAAGATCTAACTTTTGCATGTAAACATTGATATTATTTCTATAGTTTTAAGTGCAATAATTGAATATTTTAAAAAATAGGCAAAGGAAAATATTTAATTGGGTTCGAAGAATCTGTTACTATTTTACAAGAAGAAGCTGCAACGAGGGGCTTGGAAGATGAAGATATTTCTTTAATAATAGACATCGTGTGGAAATCAGAGTTGGGTAAGAAAATTAATAATTATAAGAGCTTATTTACCATTATTCCAGGTGAAAATATTCACATGGAAATTTGAAACGTTTAAGTCGAATTTTTGCTGGTTTTCAAGAAACTTTCCCTTTTTCTCGTTTTTTTTTTCACCGAATCATTAGAAGCCGATAAAAAAGTGATGAATTTTCAACTGAAATCGTGAATCTTCAACTGGAATAAATTTAAAAAAGATTAATTTGTAAGAAAAGAGTTTAACCTTAATCCCAAAAAACGAATTTTTTACTAAAACGATGAATATTAAACTGGAATATTTAAATTTTCAAAAAAAAGATAAATTTTCACACAAAAAATTTAATTTTCAAACAAATAGTTCAATTTTTTATAAGAAAAATCCATTTTTATCTAAAATGATGATTCTTTAACTGAAATATTTAAATTGAATACCACAAAGATACATTTTCAGCGAAGAAGAATAATTTCCAACCAAAAAAAGACAGATTTTCAAAAAAACTTACTTAGATTTTTAGTTACAAAAATTAATTTTTTACTGCAAGTTGATGAATTTTTAACTAGAATAATGAATCCTTAATCGCAAAAATAGAATTTTCAACTAGAGAGATGAATTTCCAACGAAGAAGATTAATTTCCTACAAAAAAAAATCACTTTTGAACTAAAATTATGAATCTTTAACTGGAATAGTTTAGTTTTTAACCAGTATAAAATGCATTTATAACAAATACATTGATTTTGAACTAAAAAAGATCAATTTTAAAACAAAAATTGTTTAATTAAGTTTTCAGTTACAAAAATTAATTCTTTGCCACAAATTGATAATTTTTTTAGCAATAGATAATAATAAATAAATAAATCTTATTATCTTATTTATTTATAAAATAAATTTAACTATTCGTTTAGAAAAACTGATATTTTTATTTGAAAATTTCACTTTTCGGTTGAAAATTCAGGTATTTTGATGAAAATTCGACTTTTTCTATGGAAAATTAATCTTTTCGTTCGAAAAATTAATATTCTTGATTAAAAAATTTCTTGTAAAAAATTGAAATAATCAGATTGAAGAATTATCATTTTAGTTGAAAACTCATAACATTTATGGAAAAATCAACTATTTGGTTAAAAATTTATCTTTTTTAATTGAAAATCCATGTATTTTTTTTAAAATGCGTCTTTTTTGTTAGAAATTAATCTTCTGGGTTGAAAATTCACCCTTTTGGTTAAATATTTGACTATTCCAGTTAGAGACTGATCATTTTAGTTGAAAATTGTTTTTTCCTGTTAAATATTAAAAAATTTATTTATTTTGTGCAAAAGTTGATCTTTTGTAGTTGAAAATTCATCTTTTTTGGCAGAAATTAATCTTTCTGTTTGAAAATTCAATTATTATAGTTAAAGATTCTTTTTTTGTTGTTTAAATTTTACCTTTTTTAGATAAAAATATAACTATTTGGTTAAAAATTTATCTTTTCTAGTTGAAAATGTATTTTTTTGAAAATGCGTCTTTTTTTTGTTAGAAATTAATCTTTTGGGTTGAAAATTCACCCTTTTGGTTAAATATTTGACTATTCCAGTTAGAGACTGATCATTTTAGTTGAAAATTGTTTTTTCCTGTTAAATATTAAAAAATTTATTTATTTTGTGCAAAAGTTGATCTTTTGTAGTTGAAAATTCATCTTTTTTGGCAGAAATTAATCTTTCTGTTTGAAAATTCAATTATTATAGTTAAAGATTCTTTTTTTGTTGTTTAAATTTTACCTTTTTTAGATGAAAATATAACTATTTGGTTAAAAATTTATCTTTTCTAGTTGAAAATGTATTTTTTTGAAAATGCGTCTTTTTTTTTGTTAGAAATTAATCTTCTGGGTTGAAAATTCACCCTTTTGGTTAAATATTTGACTATTCCAGTTAGAGACTCATCATTTTAGTTGAAAATTGTTTTTTTCTTGTTAAATATTAAAAAATTTATTTATTTATTTTGTGTAAAAATTAATCTTTTGTAGTTGAAAATTCATCTTTTTTGGCAGAAATTAATCTTTCTGTTTGAAAATTCAATTATTATAGTTAAAGATTCTTTTTTTTTGTTTAAATTGTACCTTTTTTAAATAAAAATATAACTATTTGGTCAAAAATTGAGTTAACTGGTGATAGTTGAACTTTTTTGGTGTAAAAGTAATCTGTTTGATTCAAAAGTCAATTAATATATTTAAAAATTGAACATTTTAGTTGAAATTTTGTCAGTTTGGATAAAAATAAACCATTTTTTAGATAAAAATCCAAGTATTTCGTTCAAGATTCATGTATTTGGTCGAAAAATCGACCTTTGATAAAGAATTATTCTTCTAATTTAAAAATTTCTGGTTGAAAATTAATTTTTTAAATTGAAAGTTCAACTATTTTGTTAAAAATCGAGGTATTTTGATGAAAAATCGACTTTTTTTATTAAAAATTAATCTTCTTGGTTGAAAAATCAATTATTATATTTAAATATTAATCATTTTAGTTAAAATTTAATCATTTCGGTTGAAAGTTGACCTTTTTTAGATCATAATTCAACTATTTTGTTTAAAATTTGAATTTTTTTAGTTGAAAAATAGTTTTAGTAGAGAATTAATCTCTTGTTCGAAAATTCATCTTCTTTTGTGAAAATTTATCTTTTAGTTGAAAAATTTCAGTACTTGAGCTGTAGATACCTAACTAGTTAAAAGTTCATCACTTTGTTCCAAAATGTACATATTTTGTGGAATAAATTTTTTTCGGTTGAACAATATATTTTTGTTTTTAACTGAAAATGAAATTATTCCAATTAAATAATCCATCATTTTAATTCAAAATTCATCAATTTGTGGTCAAAAAATAATGTTTGTAATTAAAAATCTAACCACTCCATTTTTGTTTGAACATTAATCTTTTTTAGTTAAAAATCAATTTTTTTCTTGGAAATCTGTCTTTTTTGGTAGAAAATAATCTTCTTGGTTGAAAATTCACCTTTTTGGTTAAATATTGAACTACTCCAGTTATAGACTTATAATTTTAGTTGAAAATTGATCTTTCTTGTTAAAAATGTAACTAATTGGTTTCAAATTGATCTTTATATTTGAAAATTCAACTATT
>NC_046665.1:111878184-111896210 GCF_010883055.1 Belonocnema kinseyi | reverse complement strand
ATGTAAAAAATTTAACTATTCAGGTTAAAGATTGATCATTTTAGTTGAAACCTGATAGCTTGGTTGGAAAAATCAATTATTTAGTTAAAAATGTATCTTTTTAGTTGAAAATCCGTCTTTTTGTAGGAAATTCATCTTTTTCGTTGTAAATGTATTTTTGTGGATGAAAATTCATCAATTTGTCGTAAAAAAGTTATTTTTTGTGTAACTGAAAATCTAACTACACAATTTTTGTTTTAAAATTGATCTTTTTCAGTTTAAAATGCATATATTTTGTTGTATCTGCATTTTATATTGGTTAAAAACTAATCTATTCCAGTTAAGGAATCATCATTCCATTTCAAAAATGATCTTTTTGGTTGAAAAGCCATGTATTGTTTTGTAAATCTGTCTTTTTTGGTAGAAAATAATCTTCATTGTTGAAAATTTACCTTTTTGGTTAAATATTAAACTATTCCAGGCAGAGACTCATAATTTTAGTTGAAAATTGTTCTTGTTAAAAATTTAACTATTCGGTTGAAAACTGATCTTTTTATTTGAAAGTTTAACTATTTGATTGGAAATTCAGGTATTTTGAAGAAAATTCGACTTTTTTGGTGGAAAATAAATCTTTTCGTTCGAAAAATTAATCTTCTTGGTTGAAAAATCAATTATTATTCTTAAAGATTTATCATTTTAGTTAAAAATTCATTTTTCTTGTAAAAAATTTAACTATTCAGGTTGGAGATTGATAATTTTAGTTGAAAATTCATAACATTGATGGTAAAATCAATTATTTGGTTAAAAATTTTTCTTTTTCAGTTGAAAATCCATGTATTTTTTGTAAAAATCATCTGTCATTTTTTAGGAAATTAATCTTCTTCGTTAAAAATTTATCTTTGTGGTTAAAAATTTAACTGTTCAATTTAAATATTCATTATTCTAGTTAAAAATTCCTCAATTTATGGTCAATTCGACTTTTTTGGTAAAAAAATTATCGCCTGGGTTAAAAAATCATTTATTATTTTTAAAGGTTCATCATTTTAGTTGAATCTTCATCTTTCTTGTAAAAAATTTTACAATTCAGTTTGAAAAATTGTCATTTTAGTTGAAAACTCATACCACTGATGGAAAAATCAACTATTTGGTTAAAAATTTATCTTTTTCAGTTGAACATCCATGTCTTTTTTTGGAAATCCGTCTTTTTTATAGAAAATAATATTCTTGGTTGAAAATTCAATTATTATATTTAAAGATTAATCTTTTTTGGCAATTTGCCCTTTTTTAGGGCAAATTTCAACTAAAGCTTGAACTAAAATAGTTGAAATTTTGTCAGTTTGGATAAAAATGATCTTTTTTTAGATAAAAGGTCAACTATTTCGTTAAAGATTCACGTATTTTGTCGAAAAAATCGTCTTTTTGGTAAAGCATTAATCTTCTTATTTAAAAATTCATCATTTTGAACTATTTTGTTTAAAATTTGATATTTTTCAGTTGAAAATTCAACTATTTCGTTGAAGATTCACGTATTTTGTTGAAAAATAGTCAGTTTTGGTAGAAAATTAATCTGTTGTTCGAAAATTCATCTTCTTTTGTGAAAATTTATCTTTTAGGTGGAAAATTCAACTGTCCCAATTAAAGATTCATTATTTTATATTAAAAGAGACGAATTTTATATAAAAAAGACGAATGTCTAATAAAATAGTTGAATATTTGATCAATAAAAATGACTTTACAACAAAATAATTAAATTTTTAATCAAAAAGATAAACCCCCAATTAAAAATATATCTAATAATAATTTAACTATAGACTTTTTACTTAAAATGAATTAAATTTCAAACCAAAATATAGTTGGCATTTTAGTTGAAAATTAATCAGTTTGTGGTTGAACATTTATCTTTTTTAGTTGAAAATACATCTTTTATGGTAGGAAATCAATCTTCTTCATTGAAAATTTATCTTTGCGGTTGAAAATTCAAAGGTTCCATTTAAAGATTCATTATTCTAATTAAAAATTCATCAATCTGTTGTAAAAAATTAATTTTTGGAACTGAAAATCTAACTACACAATTTTTATTTTAAAATTTATATTTTTTTAGTTCAAAATCCATTTTTTTGTTGTTAAAAATCTGTCTTAGTTGGTGTAAATTAATCTTTTTGCTTAAAAATACAACTTTTTATTAAATATAGAACAATTTCAGTTAGAGGCTCATCATTTTTATTGAAAGTTGTTTTTTCTTGTTAAAAATTAAGAAAGTTATTAATTTGTTTTGGATCAAAATTATTATTTAAAATATATCTTATAATAATATAACTATAGACTTTTTACTTAAAATGAATTAAATTTCAAACCAAAATATAGTTGCCATTTTAGTTGAAAATTAATCAGTTTGTGGTTGAAAATTTATATTTTTTAGTTGAAAATCCTTTTATTTTGTTGAAAATCCATTTTTTTCGTACGAAATTAATCTTCGTTGAAAATTTATCTTTGAAATTTATTTATTTAATAATAAATAAAGGACGATTTTTCGACCGAATACATGAATCGTGAACGAAATACTTGAAGTTTTATCTAAAAAAAGGTTTATTTTTACCCAAACTGACAAAATTTCAACTAAAATATTCAATTTTTGAATATATAAATTGACTTTTGAATCAAGCAGATTACTTTTACACCAAAAAAGTCGAACTTTCACCAATTAACTCAATTTTTAACCAAAGAGTTATATTTTTATCTAAAAAAAGTCAAATTTAAACCAACAAAAAATAATCTTTAACTATAATAATTGAATTTTCAAACAGAAAAATTAATTTCTGCCAAAAAAGATGAATTTTCAACTACAAAAGATCAATTTTTACACAAAATAAATAAATTTTTTAATATAAAACAAAAAAAAAACAGTTTTCAACTAAAATAATGAGTCTCTAAATGGAATAGTAAAATATTTAACCAAAAGGGTGAATTTTCAACCAAGAAGATTATTTTCTAACAAAAAAGACGCATTTAAAAAAAAATGCATGGATTTTCAACTAAAATGATGAATCTTTAGGAATAATGATTGAGTTTTTAACCAAGAAGATTAATTTTTCGAACGAAAAGACTACTTTCCTAAAAAAAAATCGCATTTTCATCAAAATACCTAAATTTTCAATCAAATAGTGGAATTTTCAAATAAAAAGATCAGTTTCGAACCAAACAGTTAAATTTTTAACAAGAAAGAATAATTTTGAACTAAAATGATGGATTATTTAATTGAAATAATTTCGTTTTCAGTTAAAAACAAAAATATATTGTTCAACCAAAAAAAATCTATTCCACAAAATATGTACATTTTGAAAGAAAGTGATGAATTTTTAAGTAGTTATGCATCTTAAGCTGAAATACTAAAATTTTCAATCAGAAAGATAAATTTTCATCTAAGAAGATAAATTTTCAAACTAGAGATTAATTTTCTGCCAAAACTGACTATTTTGCAACAAAATACATGAATCTTCAACGAAATAGTTGAATTTTCAACTGAAAAATACCAAATTTTAAACAATATAGTTCAAAATGATGAATTTTTAAATAAGAGATTAATTCTTTACCATAAAGACGATTTTTTTGACAAAATACATGAATCTTTAACGAAATAGTGGACCTTTATTCTAAAAAAAAATCTTTTTTATCCAAACTGACGAAATTTCAAGAAAGACGGATTTTCAAAAAAATACATGGATATTCAACTACAAAAGATAAATTTTTAACCAAATAGTTGATTTTTCCGTCAGTGTTATGAGTTCTCAACTAAAATGACAATTTTTCAAACTGAATTGTAAAATTTTTTACAGGAAAGATGAAGTTTCAACTAAAATGATGAATTTTTAAAAATAATAAATAATTTTTTAACCCAGGCTATAATTTTTTCACCAAAAAAGTCGAATTTTAAATAAATTGAGAAATTTTTAACTAGAATGATGAATCTTTAAATTAAACAGTTGAATTTTCAACCACAAAGATACATTTTCAAAGAAGATTAATTTCCTAAAAAAAGACGGATGATTTTTACAAAAAAACATGGATTTTCAACTGAAAAAGATAAATTTTTAACCAAATAATTGAAATTTTTAACTAAAATGTTAATTTTTAAATATTTTGATTGACTTTTGAGTCAAGCAGATTACTTTTACACCAAAAAAGCCGAACTATCACCAGTTAACTCAATTTTTAACCAAATAGTTATATTTTTATCTAAAAAAGGTTAAATTTAAATAAAAAAAAAGAATCTTTAACTATAATAATTAAATTTTCAACTAAAATTATCAATCTTCAACCTGAATAGTTAAATTTTTTACAAGAAAAATGAATTTTTAACTAAAATGATGAATCTTTAAGAATAATAATAGATTTTTCAACCAAGAAGATTAATTTTTCGAACGAAAAGATTTATTTTTCACCAAAAAAGTCGAATTTTCTTTAAAATACCTGAATTTCCAAACAAATACTTAAACTTTCAAATAAAAAGATCAGTTTTCAACGGAATAGTTAAATTTTTAACAAGAAAGAACTATTTTCAACTAAAATTATGAGTCTCTACCTGGAATAGTTTAAAATTTAACCAAAAAGGTACATTTTCAACAATGAAGATTATTTTCTACCAAAAAATACAGATTTATAAAAAAATACATAGTTTTTTAACCAAAAAAATAATTTTTGAAATGAAATGATGAATCCTTAACTGGAATAGATTAGTTTTTAACCAATATAAAATGCAGATACAACAAAATATATGAATTTTAAACTGAAAAAGATCGATTTTAAAACAAAAATTTGTAGTTAGATTTTCAATTACACGAAAAATAATTGTTTACGACAAATTGATGAATTTTCATCCACAAAAATACATTTACAACGAAAAAGATGAATTTCCTACAAAAAGACGGATTTTCAACTAAAAAAGATAAATTTTTAACTAAATAATTGATTCTTCGTACCAAGTTATCAGGTTTCAACTAAAATGATCAATCTTCAACCTGAATATTTAAATCTTTTACATGAAATATGAATTTTTATCTAAAATCATGAATCTTTAAGAATAATAATTTTGATTTTTCAACCAAGAAGATTAATTTTTCGAACGAACAGCTTAATTTTCCACCAAAAAAGTAGAATTTTGAAACCAAATAGTTGAATTTTCAAATATAAAGATCAGTTTGAAACCAAATAGTTACATTTTTAACCAGAAAGATCAATTCTAAACTAAAATTATAAGTCTCTAACTGGAATAGTTCAATATTTAACCAAAAAGGTGAATTTTCAACCAAGAAGATTATTTTCTACCAAAAAAGACAGATTTCAAAGAAAAAAAAATTGATTTTTAACTAAAAAAGGTGGAGTAGTTAGAAACAAAAATGGAGTAGTTAGATTTTCAGTTACAAACATTATTTTTTAACCACAAATTGATGAATTTTGAACTAAAATGATGGATTATTTAATTGGAATAATTTCTTTTTCAGTTAAAAACAAAAATATATTGTTCAACCCAAAAAATTTATTCCACAAAATATGTACATTTTGGAAGAAAGTGATGAACTTTTAACAGCCTTTAACAGCTGAAGTACTGAAATTTTTCAACTAAATGATAAATTTTCGCAAAAGAAGATGAATTTTCGAACAAGAGATTAATTCTCTACCAAAACTATTTTTCAACAAAATACATGAATCTTCAACGAAATAGTTGAATTTTCAACTAAAAAAATTCAAATTTTAAACAAAGTAGTTGAATTATGATTTAGAAAAGGTCAACTTTCAACCGAAATGATTAATTTTTAACTAAAATGATTAATATTTAAATATAATAATTGATTTTTCAACCAACAAGATTAATTTTTCATAAAAAAATTCGATTTTTCATCAAAATACGTCGATTTTTAACCTAATAGTTAAACTTTGAATTTAAAAAATTAATTTTCAACCAGAAATTTTTAAATTAGAAGCATAATTCTTTATCAAAGGTCGATTTTTTGACCAAATACATGAATCGTGAACGAAATACTTGAATTTTTATGTAAATAAAGGTTTATTTTTATCTAAACTGACAAAATTTCTACTAAAACGTTAAATTTTTAAATATATTAATTGACTTTTGAATCAAGCAGATTACTTTTACACCAAGAAAGTCGAATTATCACCAATTAACTCAATTTTTAACCAAATAGTTATATTTTTATCTAAAAAAGGTCAAATTTAAACAACAAAAAAAGAATCTTTAACTATAATAATTAAATTTTAAACTAAAATTATTAATCTTCAACCTGAATAGTTAAATTTTTCACAAGAAAAATGAATTTTTAACTAAAACGATGAATCTTTAAATATAATAATTGATTTTTTAACCAAGGAGATTAATTATTCACCAAAAAAAAGTCGAATTTTAATCAAAATACCTGAATTTCCATCCAAATAGTTAAACTTTCAAATAAAAAGATCAGTTTTCAACCGAATAGTTAAATTTTTAACAAGAAAGAACAATTTTCAACTTAAATTATGAGTCTCTACCTGGAATAGTTTAATATTTAACCAAAAAGGTAAATTTTCAACAATGAAGATTATTTTCTACCAAAAAAGACAGATTTACAAAACAATACATGGTTTTTCAACCAAAAAGATAATTTTTGAAATGGAATGATGAATCCTTAACTGGAATAGTTTAGTTTTTAACCAATATAAAATGCAAATACAACAAAATATATGGATTTTAAACTGAAAAAGATCAATTTTAAAACAAAAATTGTGTAGTTAGATTTTCAGTTACACAAAAAATAATTTTTTTTACGACAAATTGATGAATTTTCATCCACAAAAATACATTTACAACGAAAAAGATGAATTTCCTACAAAAAGACGGATTTTCAACTAAAAAAGATACATTTTTAACTAAATAATTGATTTTTCCAACCAAGCTATCAGGTTTCAACTAAAATGATCAATCTTTAACCTGAATAGTTAAATTTTTTACATGAAATTTGAATTTTCATCTAAAATCGTGAATCTTTAAGAATAATAATTGATTTTTCAACCAAGAAGATTAATTTTCCTCTAAAAAAGTAGAATTTTGAAACCAAATAGTTGAATTTTCAAATATAAAGATCAATTTGAAACCAATTAGTTACATTTTTAACAAGAAAGATCAATTTTCAACTAAAATTATAAGTCTATAACTGGAATAGTTCAATATTTAACCAAAAAGGTAAATTTTCAACAATAAAGATTATTTTCTACCAAAAAAGACAGATTTTCAAAAAAATACATAGATGTTCAACTAAAAAAGATAAATTTTATAACAAAAATTTTGTAGTTAGATTTTCAGGTACAAAAATTAATTCTTTACCACAAATTGATGAACCTTTAACTAGAATAATGAATCATTAATTGGAACAGTGGAATTTTCAACAACAAAGATACATTTTCAGCGAAGAAGATTAATTTGCTACGAAAGAAGATGGATTTTCCAAAAAATACATGGATTTTCAACTCAAAAAGATAATTTTTTAATTAAGGAGATTAAGTTTTCACCAAAAAAGTCGATTTTTCATCAAACACCTGAATTTCCAAACAAATAGTTAAACTTTCAAATAAAAAAATCAGTTTTCAACATTATAGTTAAATTTTTAACTGGAATAGTTCAATATTTAACCAAAAAGGTAAATTTTTAACAAAGAAGATTATTTTTACCAAAAAGACAGATTTTCAAAAAAAAAAATACATAGATTTTCAGCTAAAAAGAAAAATTTTAATACAAAAATTGATTAGTTACATTTTTAGTTACAGAGAATAATTTTTTTCCACAAATTGATGAAGTTTTAACTAAAATGATGGATTATTTAATTGGAATAATTTCATATTCACAAAAAAAAATAATATTGTTCAAACCAACATAAAAGAATTCAACAAAATATGTACATTTTGAAACAAAGTGATGAATTTTAAACTAATTATGCATATTCAGCTGAAATACTAAAATTTTCAACCGGAAAGATCAATTTTCATCTATGAAGATGAATTTTCAAACAAGAGATTAATTCTCTACCAAATCAGACTATTTTTCAGCAAAATACATGAATTTTCAACGAAATTGTTGAATTTTTAACTGAAAAAAGTCAAATTTTCCACAAAATAGTTAAATTATGATCCAAAAAAGGTCCATTTTCAACCAAAATGATGAATTTTAAACTAAAATGATCAATATTTAAATATAATAATTGATTTTTCTACCAAGAAGATTAAGTTTCGATCAAAAAAGTCGATTTTTCATCAAAATATCTCAATTTTTAACAAAATAGTTGAATTTTTAATTAAAAAGATAAATTTTCATCCAAAAATTGAATAGTTATATTTTCAGATCAAGAAATTAATTTTTCAACCACAAATAGATGAATTTTTAAATAAGAAGATTAATTCTTTACAAAAAATACAATTTTTTCGACAAAATACATGAATCTTGAACGAAATAGTTGAATTTTTATCTTTAAAAAAGTCATTTTTAACCAAACTGACAGAATTTCAACCAAAATGTTTAATTTTTAAATATATTATTTGACCTTTCAACCAAAAAGATTAATTTTACACCAAAAAGTCGAACATTCATAAAATTAACTGAATTTTTAACCAAATAGTTATATTTTTATCTACAAAAAGGTCAAATTTCAACCAAAAAAGATGAACCTTTAACTATAATAATTGAATTTTCAAACAGAAAGTTTAATTTCTGCCAAAAAAGATAAATGTTCAACTACAAAATATCAATTTTGATCTAAAACAAGTGAAGAACTTTCTTTATTTTTAACAAGAAAGAACAACTTTCAATTAAAATGATGAGTCTCTAACTGGAATTATTCTATATTTAATAAAAAGGTATATTTTCAACCAAAAAGATTATTTTCCACCATCAAAAACAGATTTTCAACAACAGAAAAATGGATTTTGAACTAAAAAAATAGAAATTTTAAAACAAAAATTGTGTAGTTAGATTTTCAGTTACAAAAATTAATTTTTTACAACAAATTGATGAATTTTTAACTAGAATAATGAATCTTTAAATGGAACATTTGAATTTTCAACCGCAAAGTTAAATTTTCAATGAAGAAGATTAATATCCTACCATAAAAGATGTATTTTCAACAAAATAAAGGGATTTTGAACCAAAAAAGATCAATTTTCAACCACAGACTGATTAATTTTCAACTAAAATTCCAAGTATATTTATGGTTGAAATTTAATTAATTTTAAGTAAAAAGTCTATAGTTATATTATTAGTTATATTTTTGATTGAAGGTTTATCTTTTTGATTACAAATTTAATTATTTTGTTGTCAAGTCATTTCGGTTTGTCGAATATTCAACTATTTTATTAGAAATTCGTCTTTTTTTATATAAAGTTCGTCTCTTTTAATAGAAAGTTAAATAAATAAATTAAATAAAGTTTCATTGAAAATTATTTTTAACATAAAATTTAACTAATCATTAATATTTTTTTGAATAAGAATTGAAATTAATATAATGTCATTTATTCCTATAATTTTATTTTTAAATAAAAATTTTCCCTTTTAGTTGAAAATTCGTTTTTTTGGTACCAAATTAATCTAATTGGTTGAAAATTCATCTTTTTGGATGAAAAATTACATTTTTTGGTTAAAAATGCAATTATTTTGTTGAAGAATCATCCTTTTGATTTAAAACGTAACGACTCCATTTTTGGTTCAAAATTCATCTACTTGTTTAAAAATTCGTCTGTTTGGTCAAAAAACTAATCTTCTTGGCTGAAAATGTATCTTTTTGGATTAAAAATTACTTTTTTTGTTGAAGATTCATATTTTTGGGTTCAAAAACTCCAATGTTTTGTAGAAAATTCGTCTTTTTTTTAATTTTGTCTCTTTCGGTTGAAATTTCATCTTTCTTGGTTGAAACTCAAACTGCTTGAATAAAAATTTATATTTTTTTTATTGAAAATGCAACTATTTTGTTAAAGGTTCATCTTTTTGGTTCAAAATTTGAATGTTTTATTGAATTTTTCTTTTCTTTTGTTTATAAATTATTTTAAACTTAAAATGCAACTACTCCATTTTTGTTTAAACATTCATCATCTTTAGCTGAAAATCCAACTACTTGTTTGAAAATTTGTCTTTTTGGTAAAGAGCTTAATCTTCTTGGTTGAAACTTAATATTTTTTGTTTGAATATTCAAGTATTTTGTTAAAGATTCATCTTTTTGGTTTTTTAAATTTAATTATTTTATTGAAAATTCGTTTTTTTTTCTTTTTGGTTGAAAATTAATTTATAATTGAATATGTAACTTCCATTTTTGGTTGAGAATTCAAATATTATTAGAAAATTTGTTTCTTTTCGGGTTCAAAATTCTACTATTTGGTTGAATATTCTATTATTTTGTTCAAAATTCAACTATTTCGTTGAACATTCGTCTTTTTTTTTATTAAAAATTCAACTAGTTGATTGAAAATTCATCTTTTCGGGTTTCAAAGTCAACGGTTTTCTAAAGTATTCGACTTTTTATCTTGAAAACTCTAGTATTTTGTTGAAAACTCATTCCTTTTGGTAGAAATTTTGTTTTCGGTTGAAAATTGAACTATCTTATAGAAAATTCATCTTTTTTATTGGTTAAACCCACTTGTCTTTTTTTTTAAATTAATTTTTGTTTGTTTGAAATATCAACTATTACATCGTTGAGAATTCATCTTATTTATTAAAAATTCAACTACTTCATTGAAAGTTTAACTACTTTGTTAAGAACTTATTTTTTGGTTAAGATTCATCATTTTAATTGAAAATTAAACTCTGTTTTTTTTTATAGAAAATTCATCTTTTAAGCTTCAAAATTCAACAATTTGTTTGATTTTTTTTTACTTTCCTGACTGAAAAATCTTTCTTAATTGAAAACTCAACTCTTTTGTTACAAATTAAACTATTTTTTTGAATATCGAATATAAGTATTTCTATTGAAATCTTAGGAATTTAAATAAATCTTTATTGAATTCATTATGGTACCTACATTAGTTTTATTTAAAAGAATTTATTTTGCAATTATTAACCTGTTTTCGTGAAAAATCGCCTATTTTACCTGTTTTCAGTTCATTTTTACAATAAAGTCTTTTATTTTTAACTGAAAATGTATCAGAAATCGTAGGAGAAGGACAAAAATGGATATCGTTTTCGAGATTTAAGTACAATCCTTAAATTTTGAGGCATTTTCCACATGGAATTCCACCTAAATATTTATCGTGACTTTCCAAGTGGATATTTTTTCTCCTGGTAGCTTATTTCGACTATCTACTCAAATTTTATTAAATAATAATAAAAACATTTTCAGGTGCAACGAAATGTGTGTCCTTAATTAAATGTATGATTCCAAAACGCAAAGTTTCGGATAGTGTTGTAAAAGATATGATCACTTGGTGTGTAACATCGATCGATAACACACCCGTTACAGTTATTGCGATAACTTTACAATGGATAGTTGGTATGATATTTTTTTAAATCCATGTTTAAAAATTATTCCAATTTCTATAGATTTCTACTTTTTTTTTAGAGATTTAGAGATTTAGAGATTGTAATTTTAATTACAATTAAATTTTTTGAATTGAAATTAAACACTAGAAACAATCGTACCATTTTAATTAAGAATATTAAAACTTGAATAATTTGACATTAAAGCTTAACACTTACAATTTTTTTAATTAACGGTGTTTTAAATTGAAAAATTTCGTAAATTTGTTTTCAAAGTTTTCATTTTTTCTAATTGTAAGCCTCAACAGTTGGACATTTTTAACTCGATAACTTTTAAAATCGATTAATTTCGAACTCAATTCCTGTGGAAATGACAGTGAATGTATTTTTTGACCGGGAATTTTTTCCAACTTTGATTTCAATCGTTTTAAAACAGTTTCCTAAATTTTGATTTTTGCAAATTATTATATCATTCAGTTTAGAATGCTAAATTTGTAAATGTTCCATGTTAGATTTTTAATTTTTAAAAGCATATATTTTAATTTAAAGAATTTTAAAATTTACGAATTTTCAGAAGAAAAATTTGCCCAAGCTCAAATTTAACAGTATTTAAAATAATTAAAGTGCAATTTGAGAATTTAAACAATTAAAAATTAAAAGGATTTAAAGTTTAAAATTTTCGATAAAAAAAAGTTTTATTTTATCAACTGTAAATATAAATAAATTATTTTGAAAATGGATCTGTACTAAGTATAGAAATCTGAACAATAATTAATTTGACCAAATAATTCTAGATCCGTTCAAAATTTGAGAATTTCCAGATTATAACTATTTCAATCCGAAATTCTTGATAAGAATTAAAATTAATATATCATTTATTCCAATAATTTTATTTTTAAATAAAAATTTTCATGATTTATCAATCATATATTTTTAATTCAGAATTTCAGGTATTCCTTTATATTGTTTTTTTATATTAATTTAATAAATAGATTTATTAATATATTATTTCTATTAATTTTTTCAGCTATTAAAAAATGTAAAGGTGCATTTTACTATTTTTAACTTAAAAGTAAATCCATAATAATATAGTCGTAATTAAAGGTTTTTATTAATTTTAAAATATTGTGAGTCTAAATTATTTACTTTTGATCCCATTTAATTTGAAATTTCTTAATGTAGAAAAAGAATAAGTATTTAATATTTAGCAATATTTCACTGTTCATTTAAGACGAGTAAATTAAAACCAAATATTTAAAAGGAAACAATTTGAAACTGTATTTTTTTACATAGAAAGCTTTGAATATTTAGATTTTCGAAGAACTTTGAATCTTTTAGCGTTACAATTTCAATTTTTCTATTTAAAAAGTGTTTTAATTTATAAGTAAAATTGTTAAATTTTGACGCATAAGGAACAATTGAACACTTATTATTTGTAGAAAAAATTGAGTCATTTTAAGAGATATTTAGAAATTTTGAAAAGATTGAAAATTATTTAAAAACTTGAAATTATTTCAAGTAATTTAAACGAAGTTTTTTTTAAGAACTTCGAAATATATTTTTAAATTAATCGAAATTTTCCTACAATTTTTGAAAATCAAGCAAATTAAATAAAATCCTTAAAACCTTCCATGTTCTTCTGTGATCATTTTTTAAATCTGTTAAAATCTTATTAAACTGAAAAATCAAACTGAAAAATTAAACTGAAAAATCATTTTCAATTTCCCTAGGAATCTTAAGAAAATTTGTATTCTTTTGTAGTTTTTCACAATTCTTAAAAAATTCTAAATTTTTGGTTTGAAATCTGCAAAAATCTACATTTTATTTTAAATTCGCCTGTATTCAAGAATGATTTTAAATTTGGACAAATTTAAAACCACTTCTAGATTTCTCAAGATTTTGAAATAAAATATTAAAGCTTTTGAAGGACGCCTAGACTATTTAAAATAAAAATAATTTCGTATTTGAAGACATTAATCTTTTTTAGTTAGAAATTAAATATTTTCTTTAAAAATAAACTCTCTTTTAAAAAATTTGTGTTTTTGCTTAAAAATAATTTTTTTTTTTAATTAAACTTTTTGGAAATTATATTTTTTGTTGAAAATGTAACTTTTCAGGTTAATAACTAGACTGCCTTATCAAGAAATATAATTTTTTTTGGCTTAAAAATTAAACTTTTAATTGCAATTTAATTTTTTTAATGAAAATTAGACCATTTTGTTGAAAATTTAACAATTTGACTAAAACTTCAATTACTTTGTTAAAAATATTTCTCTTTTGGTTAAAAGTTCTCGACTATTTTGGTTCAAAAGTATTATTTTTTTTATAATTGTACTCTTCTGTTAAAAGTTTGTCTTTGGGTTTAAAATCCATTTCTTTTGGTTGAAAATTCTACCAACTCTATTTTAACTTTTATTATTATTAAATTTTTTATTAATAATTTATCTTATCGTTAAAAATTGTATTGATTGGTTGAAAGTGTTATTATTTTGTTGAAAATTACACAATGTTGTTAAAACATTGGCGGATCCAGAGGGGGCGATCGGGGCGATCGCCCCCCCCCCCCCCCCCCCCCCCCCCCCCCCGAGCTCTAAGTTTTTATACTTATAACTTGAAATATTTTTTTTTTTTTGCTTTTTTCGACTTATACGCCCCGATCGCCCCCTCCGAGACCAAGGCCTGGATCCGCCGCTGTGTTAAAAAGTCATGTTTTTGTATTGAAAATTAAACTGTTTAGTTGAAAAATATACTTTTTTTGTAAATTCATATTTTCGGTTTGAAAATTCAACTGATTTATAAAAAAAATTGTCTTTTTGGCTTGAATTTGGTTATGTCGAATCAAACTTTTTTTATTTGAAATTGAAAATATTTTTTGTTTAAATATAAACTATTACATTTTTTGTTAAGAATTCATCTTTCTGATTAAATTCGACTTTATTTATATAAAGTTAAAATCTTTTTTGGTTGAAATTTCATTTTTCTAGGTTGAAAATTAACTTTTTTGTTAAAAATTCAACTTTCTTCTAAAAAATTTGTCTTCAAACATGAAAATTCAACCATTTGGTTAAAAATTCATCTTTCTTTGTTGAAAATAATTTATTTTTTGTAAATACAACTTTTCAGGATGCGATAATTCAAGTTTCTTCTAAAAAATTTGCCTTTGTGTCTTGAAAATTGGACTTTTTTTTTGAAAATGCAAATGTTTTTGGTTGAAATTTGATCTCTATTTTTTGAAAATTCAACCGTTTGGTTGAAAAATCAATTATTTTGTATAAATGAAATCTGTTATGTTATACATTAATATTTTTGGATAGAAAATTTATCTTTATGGATTGAAAATTCAATTATTTTGTTGAAAATTTAATTTTCTTGTTCTTGAAAATTCAACTTTTTTATTAAAAAGTCATATTTTTATTCAAAAATTCAACTTCTTAATTGAAAATTCCTCTTTTTGGATTGAAGTAAATTTTTGTTGTTGAAAATTCAACTATTTTGATGAAACTTCAATATATTTTGACTTGAAATCTTAAGCGTTTTATATTAAATTAAACATTGTTTTTATATTTATTAAGAAAAAAATTATTTCAGTATTTTCGTGAAATATCACCCTATTTTCCCTGTCTCTAGAGCATTTCAGGCTCTGAAATCTGAATGATTAAAAAATGAATAATTGTGTATTCAAATTATACAGTATGGATTTTAAAACCTTAATTATTAAGTTGAAAAGCTTTCATAAAGAAACGTTTAAAACCCAGATTCAGAATTCTTCGAGCTGATTGACTATTATTAAAAATTTATTTGAACATTTTTCGAAATGCCATGCAACTTTTTTAAAAATTTTATGCAACTAATGTAACTTTTTTTCGAACTTTTTATTCGATCCGAGTCCTTTATTTCGGACAACGTGAAAATTAGCTTTAGCATAATAATAATTTTAATTCTAGGCTTGTGGGAATACGACTTGGCAGACAGAAAAATTATCAATATGTTCTACGAGCATTTTTTCGTCACACTTCTCCATAAGGAAAAAGTGGTAAGGGAATTTGTTACTTTTATAATTCAAAGATTTTCTTCAATTTTTAATAATTTTTCAAATATTTTTAAAAATAAAATAAAAAAAAAATTGTTCTTGTCTTTGAAGGAAGTCCACTTAGCACGACTTATTTACGAGTTAACGAAACCTGAGGATGTTACACGTAGAGCAGTTATAAGATTGCTTACACATCACAAAACATACAAAAAGCCACAGAAGCATCTTAATGCTTTACTCTCGTAAGTAGCAGAATTTATAGAAAAAAAATATGTGACCGTGAAAAAATCGAAAAATGGCCTGAAATTTAATTTATAACCCGAGAATTTACTTCTGATCGCAGTAAAATTTAAGTTCTCATTATTTTTATAATTTGACTTATTTTTTGACCGGGAATTTGATCAATTTTTAGAAAAAAAACAACCTTCCAACTTTGAGTATAACCGTTTTTTAAACAATTAGTTTAATTTGTATCTTTTTCAATTATGATATCATTGAGATTAGAATGCATAATTCCCAAATCTTTCGCTTTAAAAATTTTCCATTTTTTATTTTTTTAACATACATTTCAATTTACAGAAGATTTTTGAAGAAAAAAAACATTTTTAGTTGATCAACTGTGAATATAAATTGAATAATGATTTTTTAAATTCAATTCTAATTTAAGATTTAAGAAGTAAACAATAATTAATTGTCTCATTAGTTAAACTATTGAAATTTTATAAACTATTTGTAATTTTTAAATAAATTCAAAATAATATATTTATAATTAAAGGCTTTTATTCAATTTCAAATATAATTTTATTTTAAAACATTCAATATTTAAACCATGCAATTTGAAATTTTTAATTAAGAAAAGTAACATTTACTACTTAATATTTATAAATACCTGACTGTTAGTTTAAATTGAGTAACTTTAAATTAAATATTCAAAATTGAACAAAAAAACTAAACTTTAAATTTTAGAATATTAATTATTCTATTTAACCAAATTTAATTTGAAAGACAAATTGTTCATTTTTGATGTATAAATAAAAATTTAACATCTATTATTCTTATCAAAAAATTTGTGTAAGTTGAAGAAATATTTAGAAGATTTGAAAAATTTCAAAATTATTTATAATTTTTTAAATAATTTCAAATAATTTAAAAGAATTTTCTATGTGTACCGAAAAAATTCGACTATTCGTACAAAAATTAGTGTGCCAATAGCCCAAGGCCTAATTTAAAAGAAAATATAGATTTTAGAGCAAAAAATGTATAAGCTTTTTAAGAATTTTGACAGGCTTCAGAAGAAAAAAAAACCATTTCCTAGGAAAATTTAAAATTATTTTTTTATTTTAATAAACTAATTTTACGAGAATGTTTAAAAAGATTTAAAAAGATTTACGGATTTTTAAACTATTTCAAATAAAAATAATTTTACTTTTAATTTGAACAGAGAATTTTCAATTTTTTACAAATTTATTGTTGGAACTGGAATTTAACCAGAATAATAATTCTGATTGGGGACCGGGAATTTTCAAATTTTGACTAATTCCGAGCTAGTATTGGAAATTTTCGAAAAGGAAGAAAAAGTTCTGAATTGGAACAGTAACTTTTTCCAAAGAATTTTAATTCTGAGTTAAAGTAGGGAATTTTCAAATTTCTGACAATTCTGAGTTGAAATTGGTATTTATTTAAAAGAATTATAGTTTTTTTGGAACAGGGAATTTAACAATTAAACTAAATTCCGAGTTAGAACAGGGAACAAAAAAAAAGAATTATAATTCTAAGTTGAAACGGGATATTTTCGAAAAAAATTAAAATTGTGAACATGAACAGGGAATTTTCAAAATTTTTAATCAATTTCGAGCTGGAATTATAATTTAAATGTTCTTAAAATGGTATAAATTTGAACACTTTTAAATTCATAGATTGATTCTTTAATTTAGAGCACTGAAAATGATAACGTGGATTTATATTTTTAGAACTGAATCTGAATCTTCAAACGCTACAATTTATAAAAGTTGCAAATTTTGAATTTGTTAGTTTAACTGCATTTAATTTTAAATTGTTCAATTAAAAAGTATTAGTAGTTTTTATTTTATACATGGAAAGTATTGAGTATTTGAATACAACATTTTTGAAAGAAACAACTTTTAAACTTCAATTTTCTAAGTTAAAAATTAGAGAGTTTAACTTTGAATGCTTTCATTTACAGTTCAGTTTTTAATACTTCGAGTGGAACAATTTTTAGATTTAGCGTTCGATTTTTCAAATTTCATTGACCGGGAAATGACCTAGAATTTTTTTTCTTTGATTAAAACGGTCACCCTGTTTTAGTCAATCTATGATTAAAAATGTGACCAATTAGTTGAAAATAATTGTTTTGAACTAAAAATTCAACTGTTGCAGTATAAAATTTAACTTTAATTTTTTGTAGAAAATGATCTTTTTCTTTAAAATTTAATTTTCTTGTTTAAAAATTCGTCGTTTGTTAGAAAATAAAGAATTTCAATTGAATATTTACAAATT
>NC_046665.1:111858633-111878084 GCF_010883055.1 Belonocnema kinseyi | reverse complement strand
TTTTGTTGTTGAAAGTTAACAATTCGGATAAAAATTTGTCTTTTAAAAATAAAAATTCATTTATTTAGATGAAAATTCACGTATTTTGTTTAAAAAAATCGATTTTTTGTAGAAAATTATCTTTTTCTTTAAAATTTAATTTTCTTGTTAAAAAATTCGTCGTTAGTTAAAAAATAAAGACTTTCAATTGAATATTTATAAATTTAGTTGAAAACTTATCTTTTAGGTTGGAAATAAAATTATATGTTTAAAAGGTCAGTTCTTTTGTTACAATTTTTTTTCATTCATCATTTTAATTGAGCATTCATCTCTGGTTGAAAATAACATTACTTTTTGTTGTTGTTAAGAATTAGATTTTTAACCGAAAATTTAACCGCTCTATTTTTGGCTGAAAATGTATTTTTTTCATGAAAATTATACCATTTGGTTGAAAATTTATCTTTTTTATTTGGACATTAAACTAGTTGTTGAAAAATTGATTAAGTTTTTTTAAATTTCGCTTTTTTGAAGAAAATTAATCTTTATGGTTGAAAATACATCAGTGTGGTTGAAAATTAATAAATTCCCGCAAATGAAAATTTTATATGCCCATTTTTGGTTGAAAATTTTTCTTTTCTTGTTACAAATTAACAATTTTGATGAATATTTGAGCATTCATCTCTGGTTGAAAATATCATTACTTTTGTTTAAGAATTCGATTTTTAACTGAAAATGTAAGCATTCTATTTTTTTCTGAAAAAAAATTTTTCATGCAAATTATACAATTTGGTTGAAATTTGTTATTTTTTATTTGGGCATTGAACTAGTTGTTGAAAAATTGATGAAATTTCTGAAAAATTAGCCTTTATTAAAGAAAATTAATCTTTATGGTTGAAAAACCACCAGTGTGGTTGAAAATTAATTTCTGCAACTGAAAATTTGAATGCCCATTTTTGGTTGAAAATCTTTCTGTCTTTTTAAAATAAATATTCATTTATTTAGATGAAAATTCACGGATTTTTGTAGAAAATGATATTTTTTAAATTTAATCTTCTTGTTTAAAAGTTCTTCTTTTCTGTTAAAAAAATAAAGAATTTCAGTTGAATATTTCTATTTTTAGTTGAAAATTTATCTATTTTCAACTTAAACCTAAATCCATAATAATATAGTCATAATTAAAGGTTTTTATCAAATTAAAAATATTGTGAGTCTAAATTATTTCATTTGAAATTTTTTAATGTAGAAAAAGAAAAAGTATTTCATATTTAGCAATATTTCAATTTTAATTACAATTTTAATTGTTCTATTTAAAAAGTATTTAATTTATAAGTAAACTTGTTAAATTTTGATGCATAAATAAAAATTGAACTCTTATTATTTGTAGAATAAATTGAGTAATTTTAAGAGATATGTAGAAGTTTTGAAAATATTAAAAATTAATTAAAAGCTTGAAATTATTTTAAGTAATTAAAACGAAGTGTGTTAACATTTTTTTCAGAACTTCTAAATATATTATTAAATTAATCGACATTTTCCTACAATTTTTGAAAAACCCTCAAATTAAAAAAAAATCCTTAAAATCTTCCATAATTTTTCAAAGTGAAAAATCATTTTCAATTTTCCTAAGGATCTTAAGAAAATTTTTAATTTTTTTTAAGTCTTTCACAATTCTTAAAAAGATGCTAAATTTTTTGTTTGAAATCTGCAAAACTCTACATTTTATTTTAAATTCGGCTGTAAGCATTTCAAATTATTTCAAGTTGTAAAATTTAATTCGAATCTTTTTAAAACTTCTAAATATCTCTTAAAATTACTTTATTAATAGTACAAATAATAAGTGTTTTATTGTTTTTTATAAATTAAAATCAATTTTTTAATTTGCAGGATTTTCTAAAAGTTATAGAAAAAATTCAATTCGTTTTGAAATATATTTAAAAGTTTTGAACAAATTTAAAACTACTTCTAGATTCTAATTTAAGAACTGTTAGGTTAAAAAAATTATTTTTCAATTTTTAGTGTGTCTAGCTTAAAATTACTTAAAATAATATAATTTTGAAAAATTTTTAAGTTCATTGCTTGATTCTTTAATTTAGACTATTGAAAATGTTAACGTTGTTTATTTTTTATTAATTTATATGGAAAACTGTTTATAATATAGTTTGATTTCTTGAATTTCATTGGCCGTGAAAAATGTTTGTGAACCAGGAAAAAACCGGGAATTTTTTTCTTCCATTAAAACGGCCACCCTAAATTAAGCTATTTGGTTGAAAGTTGTAGTATTTTGTTACATTTTTTTAAAGATTCTTCAATTTATTTTAAAATTAATTTTTTTAACTGCAAATTTAACTATTATATTTTTTATTGAAAATTCATCTCTTTTGGTTAATAATTCATTTTTTTCTTATTGAAACATCATTTTTTTAGATGAAAATTAATCTCTTTGGTTGAAAATTTAACTAACATATAATTTTGTTTTAAATTCCTCTTTTGGTAGAAAATTAATCCTTTTGTTTGAAAATTCAATTATTTGTTTTAAAATTCATCTAATTTAAAAAAAAAGGGAAAGATTTGCTTGGAATACTAAGAATTTCATGAAA
The DNA here is from genome assembly GCF_010883055.1 of Belonocnema kinseyi. NCBI lineage: Eukaryota > Metazoa > Arthropoda > Insecta > Hymenoptera > Cynipidae > Belonocnema > Belonocnema kinseyi. The sequence goes on along the minus strand of NC_046665.1, from coordinate 111,875,508 downwards.
AATCTTCTTATTTTCCCTGTATTTCGAGCACTTTAGAACTGTGAAGCCTGTTATCGATAAAGATGACAAATTATATTTTTTTTGTCTTTTCTTTTAAATATGTTTTAAAACTATTTTGCATATTAAATTGTTTAGACTGTTTAAATCATACAAACCAGAATTGGTACCGGAAAAAATTCCTGCAGTGGGTATTGGAAGTACGTGGAAACCAATACCTGATCAGTTGCGCCTCGGGTTTGAAGATGCAAAAAGTCGCGCTTTTGTTCACGAAGCTCGTCAAAGAACTCAGGAGAATTTCAAATGGACGGTCGCTCCAGTAAGTTATCTCCAAATTTTTTCATAATTCGTGCCTTTTGTCATTTTTAAAAGTTTTTTAATCACAAAGCACATAATTTTCAAAATATTTAGAATAATTAAAATTTAAAGGTTCACAGTGTTACTCGCAATACTTAAAATTCTGTAACTTTAAACGGTGAAAATGAAAGTGATTTTTTCTACAGAAATCACATTTTTTATTTAGAAAAATGTATCCAGACGTTTTGAATGTCACTTAATATTGCATGATATGATATTTATTAATAATATACTTATCGTCTTTAAAATTTATAGAATTTCAATGAAAAATTATAGCTTTGAATATTTAATATGAGGTCTTAAAACTAATGTTTATACTTGAATTAATTTTTAGATTAGTTCTTGTAGGTTTGAATTAAAAAATTTTAAAATATTGTAATTTAAATTCAACATGAAAAGACGATTTCCCTATTAAATGTTCAAAAATTTCATATTAAAAACCTTGATAGTAAGTTTTCAATTTGATCATTTTATATGTAAATATAAAGAAATTTCGAACTGCAAATCTTAAAAGTGTTCAATTTCAAAAAATAGAATCATATTACAGCAATCTTGTTGTTTATTATTTATTTTAATTTTCAATGTAATATCTTAAAATTTTCCGATTCTTAATTGAAGATTTAAACAAATAAATTATTTCAATTTGAAAATAATTTATTGGAAAATCTCAAATGTAAAAATTAGGTTTAAAATAAAAAAAGAAAGATAAAAATTAAACTATGTTAATATAATAAAAAAATTTTTCTTTCATAGGTTTCAATTTTGCAAATAAAATTTAATTGGTTAAATTTTGGAAAGATTAATTAGCAATTTAAAAATTATTAGTTCTTAACTGATTTAAATTTACTTCAAATAATTCAAATTTTTAATTTATTTCAATTTTTAATTGTTTCATTTTGAACGCTTTTCAGTATAAATAATGAAATTTCGATTCCTCGGAATTTTAAATGGCCAAATCTTAAAATATTCCATTTTTAAGGTTTGAAATTGTTACATTTTCTAAATTTTTAGTTTGAAATCGTTCTATTTCGTGATTCTTTAATTAAAAATAAAATTCTTTACTTAGCAGTACTTCGATTTAGAAATTATACAATTTAATTCCTTCTTCTTATTAAATTTTCTAAAATCGTTGAATATTTTTTTTGTAATTTCAGAAGCCTTTAATTAGAATTTATTAATTATTGTTAAAAAATTTTCAAACATAATATTAAAAATTGGCTTTATAATTTTTGGTTAAAACTGGATATCATTTTTCATTTGTAATACTAACTTTAAACTTTTTTTCTGAAAACTTTGTTTTTTTGTTTATCTGAAAATAATTTTTTTTACTAAAAATTTAACTATCCAACTCTTTTTGATTCAAAAATAACATCTTTCTGGTTAAAATAACAAATACTACATTTTTCGTTCGGCATTGATTTTTTTTGGAAAAAAAATTTAATTACTTGTTTGAAAGTTAAGTTCCTGTGTAAAAAATTAATTTTTTTTTATTGGGGATTCATAATTTTGATTGTAGATTTATCTCCTTGGTTAAAAAATGAGCAATCTTGTTTAAAATTCGTTTTTTCTTTTACTGAAAATGAATTTTTTTACTGCAAATTTATTTATTAAAATTGAGACTTTAACTATTTTGTTCAAAATTTATTTTTCTTTAGTTGAAAATAGTTTGTTTTTTTTAAAACTGAAATTGTAACTATTCCAATTGACTGTTTCGTCAATTTAGTTAAAAACTTATCTCTTTTTCGTTGATTATTAATTTTTTAAATTACATTTTAACTATTTAATTTGGGTCGAGAAATTATCTTTGTTAGTTTAAAACTAGCCCTTTTTAGTATAAACTAATCATCTTGGTTGAAAATTCATTTTTTTGCCACAAATTCAAATATTCTAGATAAAGATTCATCATTTTGGTTGAAAATTCAACAATTACAGTTGAAGATTTATTATTTTAATTGAATATTCATCAGTTTTTTTAAATGTGACAATTATCTTGGAAAATTGTTTTTTGTTATTGTTGAAATTAAATTTTTTAACTAAAAATCTAGCTATTTGAATTAAATATTCCATAATTTTAGTTGAAAATTCATCTCCTTCTTTAAATATTAACTTTTGACTAAAATTCTTACTATACAATTTTGGGTTGTCAATTTATCTTTTTTAGTGAAAAATTGTTTTTTTGTTGTTGAAAACTCGTCATTTTTGGTTGAAATTAATCGTCTTGTTTGAAAATTCATCGTCTCGGTTTAAAATTCAATTATTCTAGTCAAAGATTCATAATTTTAGTTGAAATTTATCATTCTATCTTAAAATTAATTTATTCCAGTTAACGTTTCATAATTTTATATGAATTTTCTTCGACTTCCCTAAAAATGTTCTTTTTTTTTAATTAACTTTTTTGAAAATTTTTCTTTTTGGTTCAACATTAATGGTTTAACTAAAAATTTAACTATTCAAATTTTGGTTGGCAATTTATTATTTTTTAGTTGAAAATTCATCAGTTTGGTTAAAAATTCATTTTTTTAAACTAAAAATGTAACAATTCCAATTAAATATTCCATAATTTTAGTTTCAAATTCATATTTTCGGACGAACATGAATTATTTTAACTAAAAAATTAAATATTACATTTTTTGTTGTTAATTTATCTTTCGTAGTTAAAAATGCCTTTTTTTAGTAGAAATAAATCTTCTTAGTTGAAAATTCATCTTTTTATTTGAAAATTTAATTATAAATTTATGTTATTTATTTAATTACTACTTATTCATAATTTTGGTGAAAAATTTATTTTTTTGTTTTAAAATTCATTTATTTAAGTTAATGTTTCATAATTTCAGTTGAATATTCATCGAATTCCTTTAAAAAATGATTTTTTTTTAATTAATTTTTTTGAAAATTCTTCTTTTTGGTTCAATTTTAATGGTTTAACTAAAAATTTAAATATTCAATTTTTGGTTGCCAATTTTTTTTTTTTTAGTTGAAAATCCGTATTTTGTAACAATTTAGCAATTCTTTTTGGGTATAAATTAATCCTCTTAGTTGAAAATTTATATTTTTGGTTAAAAATTCAACTATTTTAGTTAAAGATTCATAATTTTAGTTGAAAATATATCAGTTTGGTTGAAAATTCATTTTTTCAAACTAAAAATGTAACAATTCCAATTAAATATTCCATAATTTTAGTTCCTAATTCATATTTTCGGACGAACATTAATTATTTTAACTAAAAAATTAAATATTACATTTTTGGTTGTCAATTTACCTTTTTTAGTTGAAAATTCTTTTTTTTTTAGTAGAAATAAATCTTTTTAGATGAAAATTCATTTTTTTGTTTTAAAATAAATTGATTCCAGTTGAAGTTTCATATTTTTAGTTGAATATTCATCGACTTCCTTGTAAATGTTTTTTTTTTAATTAATTTTTTCGAAAATTGTCCTCTTTGGTTTGACATTAATGGTTTAACTAAAAATGTTACTATTAAATGTTTGGTTGCCAATTTATCTTTTTTCAGTTGAAAATTCGTGTATTTTGTTGAAATTTTTTTTCGTGGTAAATATTCTTCTTGGTTGAAAATTCATCTCTGGTTGAACAGTAATTATTTTTAATAAAAATGTATCTATTCTTTTAGGGTATAAATTAATCTTCTCAGTTGAAAATTCATCACTTTATTGGAAAAAGTAACTATTTTTTTGAAAATTGTTTTTTTTTTTGGCTGAAATTAATCTTTATTAAATAAAAATGTAACTCTTCCAATTCAATATTCCATAATTTTAGTTTACAACTCTTCTCTTTGGTTGCACATTAATTTTTTTATCTAAAAATTTAATTATTCAATTTTTGGTTGTCAATTTATATTTCCTAGTTAATATTTAACGTATTTGATTGAAAATTAGACTTTTTCAGTATAAATTAATCTTCTGGGTTAGAAATTCAACCATTCCAGTTTTTTCTTTGACTGAAAATTAATTTTATTTTCTCAAAATTTAACCATTTCAGTTGAAACTTGAACTATTTTGTTGAATTAAAAAAAAAATAAAAAATGATTCATTCGATTTTTGGTAGAGAATAAATCTTTTTGTTGTTGAAAATTCAATTATTTAGTTAAAAATTATATATTGTTGAAAATGTAATATTTTTACTTAAAATTTGAGGGATTTGAAACGGTTTAAATTGAATTTAATATAATAACAAAATTAATGTTACTTAAATATGCAGTGAATTTTAAATATAAGAAAATAAAATAAAATTTTTTTTGAATTATTATTAAAATTCATGAACTTTAGAGACAAATTCAAGAAATGATTATTTATATTTTTAGTATTATTTAATCAATTAATCGATGGTGTTAAATATATTTATGAATGGCTTGTAATATATTTTATCAAAACTTTTTCTTAATTAAAAATATTAATTGAATCTCTAGAAACTAAAAAAAACCCTAAAAAACGAATTATTAGGGATTTTTTCCAGGATTTGAGTTAATACATTTTTTTTATTTCAAATATAAACTTTTTTCTTGAAAAAAAATGATTCTTGAATTTCAGTCTTCAAAGACGGGAAAATCGAAAGAACCCGTTTTACCCTCCGTTGGATATTTTCACATGGGGTCCAGTATCTACAAAGAAAAAGATACAAAATCTATTTTCGACTTAAGCAAGTAAGTAAATTTTTCAATTATTTTGAAAAGTCTTTTTTTCTTTGTAATACATTTTTTTAACTGAAAATTTAACTTTCTTTGTTTTTTAAATTGATCGTTTTCAGTAGAAAATGCAAGTTTCTGGTTCAGAATTCATGTATTTTGTTGAAAATTCATTCTCTAATGGTATAAAATTAATCTTTTTGTTTGAGCAATCATTTTTTGGCTTCAAAATTTAACAGTTTCTTTGCAATTTTTTCTCTCCCTTGACTGAAAAAAATTTTCTTAATAAAAAATTGAACTCATGTTGAAAAGTCGTATTTTTTATTGATTTTAACTGTTTTTGATTAAAAATTTTAATCTTTTTGGCAGTAATATGAACTACTACATTTTTCGTTCAGAATTCATCTCTTCTGAAATAAAAATTTGATTAGTTAGTTGAAAGTTAAACTCTTTTATTAAAAATTAATTTTTCAGTTGAAGATTCATCATTTTAATTGAAAATTCATCTTTCTGTTTGAAAATTAGTTTTTTCTTTGACTGACAATTTTTATTACTGAAAATTTATCTATTCCAGTTGAAAGTTTAACTATTTTGTTGAAAATTTATTTGTTTTGTGCTGATTGAAATCTTTTTTTAACTGAAAATGTAACTATTTCAATTGAATATTCCATAATTTTATTTGAAAATTCATCTCTATCGTCGAATATCAATTTTTAACGAAAAATTTAAGTATTCAATTTTTGGTTGAAAAATGATCTATTTGAGTTGAAATCGTGTTTTTTTTTATAGGAATTAATCTTCTTTCTTGAAGATTTATCTTTAAGGTTGAAAATTCAATACTTTATTAGAAAATGTAACTATTTTTTTAAAAAATATTTTAAAACTGAAACCTGTAACTTTGGATGAAAAAGTGTCTTTTTTAGATGAAGATTCGTCTTTTTGGTAGAAAAAAATCTTCTTTGTTGAAAATTCCTTATTTTTATTTAAAATTGAACTATTCCACTTAAAGATTCATCATTTTGAAAAAATCATCTTTTTCGTTTAAAATTTAACCATTCCATTTAAAATTAATCTTTTTTGTTGAACATTAACTTTTTTAACGGAAAATTTAATTATTCAATTTTTTGTTGAAAATGTATCTTTTTTAGTTAAAAATTCATCATTTTACGTGAAAATTCAACTGTTTTATCAAAATTTCATGTATTTTGTTGACAAATCGTTTTTTGCTGTTTCATTTTTGGTAGAAAATCAATCAATCTTTTTGGCTGCAAATTTATTTTTTTGCTTGGAAATTAAACTCATTTGTGATAAATTCATCTTGCTGTTTGTAAATTAATCTGTTTCACTTGCATATTTATTATTTTAGTCAAACATTCATCACTTTAATTTCAAATTTTATTGTTTTTTTTTTCTGGAAAATTAATTTTTTTAACTGCCAATTTAACTATTCCTTTTTTGTAGTAAATTGATATTTTTCAGATCAGAATTCAACTTTTTTTTGTTGAAAATTGATATTTTTCAGTTAAAAATTTAACTATTTGTTTGAGATTTTATATGTTTTGTGGAAAAGACGAATTTTTTATTAAAAACTAATCTTTTTGGTTGGAAATGCAAAAATATTTAGTTGAAAATTCATCTATTTTGGTGAAAATTCAATTAGTTTACTTGAAAAGTTAGGAATTTGAAACGGTATTGAGATATTGAGATATCTGGAAAAACCTGGAATTGTGAGGGATTTTCTTCCATGATTATGATAGAAAATAATCTACTTTGTTGAGAGCTCATTATTTTTTTTAATTGAGATATTCCAGTTGAGGACTCATAATTTTAGTTGAAAATTCATATTTTTATTTAAAATTCAACCATTCCAGTTGAAGATTTATAATTTTATTTGAAACTTCAAATATTTGGTTGAAAATTTGTCATTTTAGTTGAAAATTCATGCATTTTGTTGGGAAGTCGTTGTTTTTTTTTGTTGTTGTTTAAAATTAATATTTTTGGTTGAAAATTTAAGTATTCCAATTAAATATTCATCATTTAGGTTGAATTTTTTTAAAGTTCAACTCATTTGCCAAAAATTCATCTTTCTGTTTTAAAATTATTCTATTCCGGTTGAATATTTATTATATTAGTTAGAAATTAATTACTTTGCTTTAAAATTTGTTTGATTTATTTTTGTGGAAAATTAATTTTTTAACTGAAAATTTAACTATTCAATTTTTTGTATAGAAATGATATTTTTCAGTTCGAGAATCAACTATTTTATTCAAAATTGATCTTTTTTAGTTGAAAATTGAAATTTTAAGTGCTCTAATTAAATATTCATAATTTTAGATGAAAAATAATTTTTTTGGTTAAAAGTTACTCATTTGCCATAAGTTAATCTTTCTGTTTTAAAATAAATCTTCTTTAGTTGAATATTTATTATTTTAGTTAATAATACATCACTTTTGTTTAATATTTGTTTATTTTCTTTTTGTGGAAAATTATTTTTCTATCAAGTTAAAATTTAACTATTATATTTTTTGTTGAAAACTGATATTTTCCAGTTCGAAATTCAACTATTTAGTTGAAAGTTCATTCCTTTTAGTGGAAAAGTCGTATTTTTGATTGAAAATTAATCTGTTTGGTTGAAAATTCATCTATCTTGTTGAAAATTAAATTATTTTGCTTGAAAAGTTAGGAATTTGAAGTGGTTTAAACTCATTATTTTAGTTGAAAATTATTATTTTTTTCAAATTCACTTATTTCAGTTAAAGATTTGTCATATTATTTAAAAATTCAACTGTATCTTTTTGGTTAAAAATTTAAGTATTCTAATTAAATATTCATAGTTTTAGCTGAAAAAGAATTTTTTTATTTAAAAGTTAAACTCATTTGTCATAAATTCATCTTTCTGTTTTAAAATTAATCTATTTTAATTGAATATTTATTATTTTAGTTAAAAATTCATCACTTTTGTTTAATATTTGTTTCTCTATAAATAATAAATATATAATTATAAATAATAATAATTTTCTGTAAATTTTTTTTCTTTTTAACTGAAAATTTAACTGTTCCATTTTTTGTTGAAAACTGATATTTTTCAGTTCGGAATTCAACTATTTAGTTGAAAATTAAATTATTTTACTTGAAAAGTTAGGATTTTGAAGCGGTTTAAATTAAATTTAATATATAACTGAAAAATTGTACCTGCAAAAATTTGAGATATCTGAGAAAAACCTGAAATTGTCGAGGAATTTTTTTCCATTATTATGCTAGAAAATAATCTTCTTTGTTGAAAACTCATCATTTTTTTTTTAAATTGAACTATTCCGGTTGAAGATTGATCATTTTAGTTGAAAATGCAGTCCAAAATTTATCATTTTAACTGAAAATATAATTGCTCCAAATTAATATTTAATTATTTTATTTAAAAATTCATCTTTTTAGTAGAAAGTAATCTTCTAAGTGGAAAATTCAACTATTTCAGTTAAAGATTCATCATTTTAGTGAAAACTTCATTTTTTGTTTAAAATTCAACTATTCCCATTGAAGATTCATCATGTTATTTAAAAATTTAACAATTTAGTTGAGAATTTGCCATTTTAATTGAAAATTCAACTATTTCGTTGCAAATTCATGTATTTTGTTTAAAAATTCATTGTTGTTTTTTTAGAATATTAATCTTTGTGTTCTAAAATTAATCTTTTTGGTTGAAAATTTAAATATTCGAATTAAATATTCATAATTCAATTTATTCATTGTTTTAAAATTAATCTGTTTTAGGTTAATATTTATTATCTTAGTTCAAAATTCATCACTTTTGTTTAATATTTGTTTGTTTTCTTTTGTTGCAAAATTATTATTTTTTTAACTGAAAATTTAAATATTCCATTTTTTGCTGAAAACTGATATTTTTCAGTTCGGAATTCAACTATTTGAATGAAGCTTGATCTTTTTTAGTTGAAAAGTCAACTATTTGTTGGAGATTGTATATGTTTTTTTTTTAAAGTCGTATTTTTGATTGAAAATTAATCTGTTTGGTTGAAAATTCATCTATCTTGTTGAAAATTAAATTATTTTACTTGAAAAGCTAGGAATTTGAAGCGGTTTAACTTTAATTTAATATAGAACTATGAAAAATTGTACCTGAAAAAATCTGAGATATCTGGGAAAAACCTGAAATTGTTAAGGAATTTTTTTCCATTATTATGATAGAAAATAATCTTCTTTGTTGAAAACTCATCATTTTTTTAAAAATTTAACTATTACAGTTGAAGATTCATCATTTTAGTTAAAAATTCATATTTTTTGCTTAAAATTCAATCATTCATGTTGAAAATTCAACTATTTGGTAAAAAATATATCTTTTTAGTTAAAAATTTAACTATTTTGTTGAAAATTCATGTATGTTGTTTGAAAAATCGTTGTCTTTTTTGTTAGAAAATTAATCTTGGTGTTCGAAAATTAATCTTTTCGATTAAAAAATTTAAGAATTCTAATTAAATATTCAAAATTGTAGCTGAAAAATAATTGGTTAAAAATTTGTTTGTTTTCTTTTTGTGAAAAATTAATTTTTAAAAAAAATAAAAATGTAACTATTCCATTTTTTGTTGAAAATTGATATTTTCAGTTCAAAATTCAACTATTTTATTGAAAATTGATCTTTTTTGTTGAAAATTCAATTATTTATTTGAGATTTCATATATTTTGTTGTAAAGTCGTATTTTTTGTTGAAAATTAATCTATCTTGTAGGAAATTCAATTATTTTACTTGAAAAGTTAGAAATTTGAAGCGGTTTGAATTTAATTTAATATATAACTATGAAAAATTATACACGAAAAAATCTGAAAGAATATAGATAATATTGTCTAATTTTCAGTATAGAAGAATTGGGAAAATATCATACCAGCGTGGAATTGCCTTGTAATGCAACTTCCTTATTAACTAATATGGCCGGATACCATCTGCTGATGTTCGCTGATTTTGAGTATCAAAATAGATTTTCCTATAATTTGTACAACATGCTTCGAAGAGGTAAGCACATCCATCTAACAGACTTTAAACTCTTTCACATATTTTTTTCTTTTCTATTTTTCAAAAGAATTTGGAAAATTGGGAAAAAATTTAGAATTTTTGCTTTTCCTTGTTTTTTTTTTTTTGCTTAAATTATTTGCAGGGTGGCCGCTGGACCGTGAAATCGGGAAATGATCGGAAATTTGTTGAGACCGGGAAAAACCGGGAAATAACAGTGAATTTTTTTACCGGGAATTTTACATATCTATAGAAGAAAAATCTCTCCACGTTCGATTTTAAGAGTTTTTAAATAATTATTTGAATTGTTATGTTTTTCAATTATGCTATTATTTAGCTTACAATGCGTAATTAAAAATTTGTTTACATTAAAAATTTTCCATTTAAAATTTTTATTTTTAAGTTTACATTTTTAATTTAAGGAATTTTTAAATGATTTCTTAAAGACTTAAACAAATAAAAAATAAAAGCCTTTGATGTTGAAAATCTTGGATAAAAACATTTTTATTTATAGAATAAATACATTTTTCTAAATTTATCTGTATTTTAATTAATAAAAACTGAACAAAAACGATTTGACTAAACGATTTTAAATAAGTTTATAAACTATTTTCAACTTAGAAATAACTTCGTAATAATATATTCTTAATTAAGGGATTTTATTAAATTTAAAATATTGTTTCAATCTAAAATATTCCATTTTTATCCCGTTTATTTTGAAATTTTTAATTAAGAAAAAAGATTAATTATTTAATATTTAGCAATATTTCAATTTTTATGGAAGACAAGTAATTTGAAACCAAATATTTAGAAGGAAAGAATCTTTTGAACCGAATCTTGACCGAATTTTTTGACATAGAAAGTCTGGAATCGTTAAAATTTCGAACAGTCTTTAAACTTTGCATGTTACAATTTTAATGGCTGTATTTGAAAAATGCTTAATTTGTAAGTGAAAATTTTAAATTTTGATGTATAATTTACAAATGAACATTTTTAGAAAAAATTTGAGTAATTTTAAGAGATATTTAGGAGTTTTAAAAAGATAAAAAATTATCATGCAAATTTTAGAAAGTTTTCTTAAAATCTTCTAGAATTTTGTTTGAAAAATTTGTTTAAATCTTTGAAAAACTTTCTAAATATTCTCTTAAAATAATTTTTCAAAATGAAAAATTATTTTTAATTTTCCTATGAATCTTAATAAAATATTTTATTCTTTTGAAACCTTTCACAATTCTTGAAAAGAATCTAATTTTTTGTTTATTATTTTACCTAATTTTTTTGTTTATACATTCAAATTGTAAAGAAATTTTTACAAATTTGCAAGATTTCCTCTAAATTGTAGAAAAAAATCAATTAATTTTGACAGATATTTAGAAGTTCTGAAAAAATTTCCAAAATAATTTTAAATTTAAAACAAATTTAAAACAACTTCTAGACTTTTCAAGATTTTGAAATGAAATTTTAGAGCTTTCCAAGAATGTTTAATCTATTTAAAAAGAAAATAATAAATTTCTAATTTAAGAAGTGTTCAGTTAAAAATTTTTCAATTTTTCAACATTTAATGTTTCTAGCTTAAAATTCTTTAAAATTATATAATTTTGATAATTTTAAAGTTCATTGATTGATTTTTTAAATTTAGAGCAGGGAAAGTGATAAAGTGGATTTATATTTTTTTATATTGAAAAATGTTAGTACCTTTAATTTTATACGCGTAAATTATTGAGCATTTGAATACAAAACTTTTTAATTAAAAACTTTTAAATTTAACAGTTTGGGAAATGACCGGGAATTTATTTTGTCGATTAAAACGGCCACCCTGTATTTGGTTGAAAATCAAATTATTTTTTTGAAAAGTCATCTTTTTTTTTTGGTTGAAAAATCAACTATTTTTTTGGACATTCGTATTTTTTGAAGAGAATTCGTCTCTTTGGTTAAAAGTTTCAACTTTTTTTTTGTTAGAAACATAATTATTTTGTTGAAAAATAATCTGTTTTGTTTGAAGATTCGACTAATTTGTTGAATATTCATCTTTCTGGTTGCAAATTTAACTATTTAATTGAAAATTCAACTATTTGGTTGAAAAATTGTATTTTTTGATAGAAAATTAATTTTCTTGATTAAAAATTCATCAATTTGTTGGAAATTCAACTCATTTGATTGAAATTTCATCCTTTAGTAAAAAATCCAATATTTTGAATGAAAATAATTTTGTTATGGTCGAGGATTCAACTATTTTATGTAAAATTAATCTTTTTGGTTGAATTCCACTGTGTTTTATTTAAACTTAAAATCACATTTGGTTGAAGTATCAATATAAACTATTAAGTTTCTTTTTTTAGAATTCATTATTATTTGTTGAAAATTCAATTAACTGTTTGAAAGTTAACTTTTAAGTACGAATTTTTTTTCGGTTCAAGATAAACTTTTACACTAAAAATATAAATATTCAATTTTCAAACTTTGGTTGAAAAAACTTCCTTTTTAGTTGAAAATTTGAATATTTAGTAGAAAATTCTATCTTTTTGATAGAAAATTAATTTTCTAGGTTAAAAATTCATCTTTATGGATGAAAAATTCAACTATTTTTGTAGAAAATTAATCTATTTGGTTGAAAATTAACTTCTTAGCTGAAGAATCATATTTTCGGATTGAAAAATCCACGATTTTGTAGAAAATTCTTATTTTTGGATTTAAAATTAATCTACTTTGGTTGAAGATTCAACTATTTTGTTTCAAACTTATTCTTTTCTTTGGTTACATTCACTATTTTTTATTTAAAATTAAAATCTGTTTTGCTAGAAGTATCAACTATTACATTTTTCATTGAGATTTCATTTTTATTGAATTCAAATTTAAAGAACTGATTTGAAGTTGAACTACTTTGTTATAAATTAATGTTTTTTGTAGAAGATTCGTCTTTTTGGTTGAAAATTTATTTTTTAAAGCCTAAAACGTAACTATTCCATTTTTGGTTGAAAATTGATATTTTTTTATTGAAACTTCAACTATTTGGTTATAAATTCGCTTTGCTGGTAGAAAATTATCCTTCTTGGTTGAAAATTCATCATTTTGGGTTAAAAATTCACCAATTTGGTAAAAATGTATACTATTTATTTAAAAATAAACTTTTTGGTAGAAAAAATCATATTGTCGAGTTAAAAATTTCATTGGTTTATAAAAAATTAATCTTTTGGTTGAGATTTCATTTCTTTTAGTAAATATTTCATATTTTTCGATTGAAAATTGAACTTTCTGGGTGAAAATTAATCCGTTCTGGTTGAGGATTCAAATATTTGTTTAAAGATTACGTTTATTTTTGAAAATTCATATGTTCAGGTTAAATCATTATTTTTTTGTATGAAAATCATCTCTTGGAATTGAATTCTTAATAGCCTTGAAGAAAATTTCTTTTTTTGTTGAGAATTCATCTTTTTTTGCAGAAATTTAGTCTTTTTCGCTTAAAAATCAAACTATTTGGGTGGAGATTAATCTGGTTTGTAAAAAATTCGCCTTTTTGGCTTATAATTCATCTATTTACGTAAAAATGAACTTTTTTGTTAAAAAATGATGTTTTCCCTTAGAAATATCAACGTTTTTGTAAAAAAAAATTTCTTCTTGCGTTGAAAATTTAACAACTTCATTGATTTTTTTCCCCGGCTGGACAATTTTTCTTGTTTAAAAATTCAATTAATTGGATGAAAATTGATCTTTTCGGGTTTAAAAACCAAATTTGTTTTAAAAAAATTTGATTTTTATTTTGAAAACTCAACTATTATGTCGAAAATTTATCTCTTTTGGTAAAAAATTTATATTTTTTCGTTGAAAATAGAATATGTTTCGAAATTTTAGGAATATGGTACTTACATTAAGTTTATGCCAAGAAATTAATTCCCCTAAAAGTCAAAAAATCGTTTTTCTATGATTTTAAAAATCAAAATATTGTAACTGATTGTCATTCCAAATAAAAAACATTATTTTTATTATGAAAAATTTTAAAATGCACACAAAAAAATAATTTTAACCATGCTTTTGAAATTTAATTTTTTCTGATCACCGCTTCTTACCAATTTTTGAAAAATGATTGCATTTTAATCAACGACAGCTTATTTTTTCCGTGAAAACATTTTCTACAACTTTACTGTTTCCAATTTTGAAATCAAATTTTTCTATGGTTTCTATGGCTCTAAATTATTATAACAATTTTATTGTTTAGAAACAATTTTTTAAACAAATAATTATATTTGAAGATTATTTAGTTATTTTAAAAATTGAAATCAGTATAGCTGTACAGATTCTTTTCCCGGAAAAAATAAGTCAACATTTTTTAAAATGCAATCATTTTTCAAAAATTGGTAAGAAGTGCCAGAAAAAATTCAATTGCAAAAAACATGGTTTAAATTAATTTTTGTTGTTGTTGTGAATTTTAATATTCTTTATAAAAAATAATGTTTTTTATTTGAAATGACATCAGTTATAACAGTTTGATTCTTAAAATAATAGAAAAGCTTTTCTTTCAGATATCTGATTTTTGGAACGACAACTACATTAAGAGGTTTTTTGGGTTAAAAAATCACCAATTTGGTAGAAATTTATACTATTTATTTGAAAAACTATTTATTTTACTATTTTATTATATATATTTTGAATTTTTTTTATTTATATATATTACTATTTATTTAAACTAAATTATTTATTTATTTCAAAAATAAATGACTCAAATTTATTAAAACTAAAAAAAGTAAAATAATATTTGAACAATTTTGCAGCTTTTTTAATCGAACCAGGTATGTATTCTCGTGAAGAACTGGATAAATTGCTTGATATGACTTACGATTTTCTGTGTTACGTTCAACACGGAATTCCCGTGGTTAGTCGTTTCCTAGACGAATATTTAGCTTGTGGCACAGGAGAACATCACCCAAAACTTCTTGCCCTTTTGCAGTGGACTTCGTTATCAACTTCCGGTCAGTATCACTAAATATTTTCATTTGGCATTACACAGGGCTCGGACTCACGCCATCATTGAGACTATTTAACCCTTTTTTAAAAAGGATTTCACCAATTTGCTACAATATTTTGACAAAAACAAGGTGTCCAGCGATCTTGAAAACCTGGAATTCGTCATGATTTTTTTTTCAACTTGAAAACCTGAAAATCTTGAGTTTTCCGCGAGGATTTTTTATTTGAATTCTTTTCTTACTTCTTAAACAGTTATTTTATCAAAATGCAAAGAGTAGTTTAAATCTTTCATAGTCTGTTATGAAAAAACATTGAGTTTAGGAGACGATTTTTTTTAAGGGTTGAACACTTGGTTTTTTTTGTATACGTCAGATTTCAAAGGGTTACAAAATCATTTCAAAATAATTCAATATATTTTATAGATTTCAGAAATTTTAAAAGATTTTAAACGATTTCAAAATATTGTACAAAGATTTAAAATATTTTAATGATTCTAAAGGAATACAAAAGATTTCACAAATATTTCATAGAATTCGTGAGGATTTCAAAAGATTTCAAGAATTTCAAAGATTTCAAAGGGGGTATATTATACCAGACTTCAAAGGTTTTAAGCAATTTCCAAAATTTTCAATAAATTTAAGAAGATTTCGAAACATTTTAATAATCTCAAACGAAAAAAAGAGATTTAACAAATAAAGAGTAAAGAAACATTTCACAAATATTTAAAAAATTTAATAAAGATTTTAAGGCTTTCAAATATTTTAAAAGATTTCAAATGATTTCGAGAATTTCAAGAATTTCATGGAGGGAACATTACACCAGATTTCAAAGATTTTAAACAATTTCACAAATATTTCAAAGATTTCATGAAGGTTTCAAAAGATTTAAAAACATTTTACAAATATTTGAAGGATTTCAAAGATTTCAAAAGATTTCACATTTATTTTAATAATTTAAAATGAATATAAAACATTTTACAAATACTTAAAAGAATTCATAATTTTTTGAAAAGAATACAAGAATTTTCAGATATTTCAAACGATTAAAAATATTTTTATTATTCTAAAGGAATCCAAAAGATTTTAGAAATATTTCAAAGAATTCATAAAGCTGTCAAAAGATTTGAAGAATTTTAAAGATTTTAAACAATTTCCAAAATTTTTAATCAATTTAAGAAGATTTCGAAACATTTCAATAATCTCAAACGAAAAAAAAAGAGATTTCACAAATAAAGATTAAAGGAACATTTCACAAATATTTTAAAAATTTAATAAAGATTTTAAGGCTTTCAAATATTTTAAAAGATTTCGAGAATTTCAAGAATTTCAAGGAGCGAACATTACACCAGATTTCAAAGATTTAAAATAATTTCCAAATTTTTCAATTAATTTAAGAATATTAAAAAACTTTTCAATAATCTCAAACGAAAAAAAGAGATTTCACAAACAAAGATTAAAGAAAGATTTCACAAATACTTTAAAGATTTCAAAAGATTTTAAGAATTTAAAAGATTTCAAAAGATTTGAAGAATTTTAAAGATTTAAAAAGACTTCAAAGAATTTATAATTTTTTAAAAAGAATACAAGAATTTCAAAGATTTCAAACGATAAAAAATATTTTAATGATTCTAAAGGAATACAAAAGATTTCACAAAAATTTCAAAGAATTCGTAAGGATTTCAAAAGATTTCGAGATTTCCAAAGATTTCAAAGAGGGTACATTACACCAGATCTCAAAGATTTTAAACAATTTCCAAATTTTTCAATAAATTTAAGAAGATTTCAAAACTTTTCAATAATCTCAAACGAAAAAAAAGAGATTTCACAAATAAAGATTAAAGGAACATTTCACAAATATTTAAAAAATTTAATAAAGATTTTAAGGCTTTCAAATATTTTAAAAGATTTCG
>NC_046665.1:111850654-111858533 GCF_010883055.1 Belonocnema kinseyi | reverse complement strand
AGCGAACATTACACCAGATTTCAAAGATTTAAAATAATTTCCAAATTTTTCAATAAATTTAAGAAGATTTCAAAACTTTTCAATAATCTCAAACGAAAAAAAGAGATTTCGCAAATAAAGATTAACGATAGATATACAAATATTTCAAAGATTTCATGAAGGTTTCAAAAGATTTTAAAACATTTTACAAACATATAAAGGATTTCAAAGATTTTACAAATATTTCAAAGAATTCATAAATTTTTGAAAAGAATACAAGAATTTTCAGAGATTTCAAACAATTAAAAATATTTTAATTATTCTAAAAGAATTCAAAAGATTTTAGAAATATTTCAAAGATTTCCTAAGGCTGTCAAAAGATTTAAAGAATTTCAAAGATTTTAAACAATTTCAAAAGTTTTCAATAAATTTGAGAAGATTTCAAAACATTTCAATTCAAACAAAAGCGATTTCACAAACAAAGATTAAAGAAATATTTCACAAATATTTCGAAGATTTCATGAAGATTTAAAAAGATTTCAATACATTTCACAAAGATTTTAAAAGATTTTAAAAGGTTTGAAAAATATTTGAATCATTTAAAATGAATACACAAGATTTTACAAATATTTCAAAGAATTCATAAAAATGATCTTAAAAAGTTTGAAAAGAATACAAGATTTTCCAAAATTCCAAAAGTTTTCACAAATATTTTAACGATTAAAAATGAACACAGCAGAATTTAAAAATATTTCAAAAATTTAATAAAAAGCTCATAAAGATTTCAAAAGAATAAAAGAATTTCAAAGATTTCAAAAAGGGTAGAGTACGCCGGATTTCAAAGATCGCAATTTTTTTAGAATATTTTAACAGCTTTAAAAAATTTCATACAGATTTTTAAGCTTTCAGAAAATGTCGAGGATTTTAAATATTTTAAAATAGGTATAGCAAACCGGATGTCTAAGATTTCAAAACATTTTATGTATTTGAAACGATTTCCAATTTTTTTTAGAAGATTTCAAAATATTTTAAGAATTTTAAAGATTTTAGAAAGGGTACATTACACCCGATTTTAAAGATTTTAAACAATTTTTAAAATTTTCAATACATTTAAGAAATTAAAAAACATTTTAATGATCTAAAACGGAAAAAAAATATTTCAAAAACAAAGATTGAAGAAGGATTTCACTAATATTTGGAAGATTTAAGAAAGATATCAAAATAATTTATAAAGAATTCAAGGATTTCAAAGATTTTACCAAAATTTTTACAGATTTTACAAAGATTTCAATGGTTTTATTAAAGTTTCATAAAGATTTCAAACGAATACAATATATTTCAGAAAGAAAATTTAAAGAATTGATTAGGATTTGAAAAGATTTCAAAGATTTCAAAGAGGGTACATTACACCAGATTTCAAATATCTTAAACAATTTTAAAAGTCTTCAATAAGTTTGAGAAGATCTCATAACATTTCAATAATCTCAAACGAAAAAAAAATATTTCACAAACAAAGATTTTATCAAAATCTTAAAAGATTTCAAACGGTTTCACAAATATTTTAATAATTAAAAATAAATACAGAAGATTTTACAAATATTTAAAAAATTTCATAATGATTTCAAACGATTTCAAAAGCTTTAAAAAATTTCACAAAGATTTTAAAGTTTACAGATGATTTCAAGGATTTTAAAGATTTTAAAAGATTTCTCTAATATTTCAAAGATTTTATAAAAAATCCATAAAGATTTCAAAAGAATTTCAAAGATTTGTAATAATTTCAAATTTTTTCTAGAGTGTTTCAAAAGTTTTCACAAAGATTTCAAATATTTCAATTATTTGAAATGAATATAATAGATTTCAGAAAGATTTTAGCAATAGTTCAAAGATTTCCTAAGGATTTCGAAAGATTTCCAGAATTTCAAAGATTTCAAATATTTTAATCATTTAAAATGAATACAGAAGATTTTGCAAATATTTCAAAGAATTTATAAATATTTGAAAGAACCCCTGAATTTGAGAGATTTCAAAAGGTTTGACAAATATTTTTATGATTTAAAATTAGTACCGAAGATTCTACAAATATTGCAAAGAATTCATAAAAATAATCTTAAAAAGTATGAAAAGAATACAAGATTGTCAAAGATTTTAAACGATTTCATATTTTCTTAGAAGATTTCAAAGCTTTAAAAAATGTTCAAAGATTTTAAAGTATCAGAAGATTTCGAGGATTTAAAAATTTTTGATATGGGTATAGTAAACATTTTAAGTATTTGAAACGATTTCAAATTTTTTTATAAGATTTCAAAAGATTTCACAAATATTTCAAAAAATCCATAAGGATTTCAAAATAATCCAAGAATTTCGAAGATTTTAAACGTGTTCACATTTTTTAAGAAAATTCCAAAAGATTTTACATAGATTAAAAATTTTTTAATGAAGTTAAATTTTTTTAGAAGTTTTTCAAAAGATTCCACAAAGATTTCAAAGATTTTACAAACATTTCAAACGTTTCATAAAGATTTTAAAACTTTCAAAAGATTTCAAGGTTTTTAAATATAAAAAAAAATCAAATTTTCAAGTTTTCAGAACATTTCAAAGATTTAAAATGATTTCACGTTTTTTTAGAAGATTTTAAAAGATTTCTAAAATGTTTAAAATATTTAAAAAAGGTTTCGAACATTTCACAAAGATTTCAAAGATTTTAAACGATTTCAAATTTTTTTTAGAAGATTTCAACAGCTTTCAAAAATTTTACACAGATTTTTAAGCTTTCTGAAGATTTCGAGGATTTTAAAGATTTTAAAATTTCACAAAGATTACATTTTTTTATTGATTTTTAATAGTTTTCAAAACATTTCAAAGATTTCAAACGATTTCAATTTTTTTAGAAGTTTTCAAAAGCTTTCAAAAATTTCACAAAGATTTTAAAACTCTTAAAAGATTTCGAGGATTTTAAATGATTTCAAATGTTTTTTTGGGATTTGTTAAGATTCCACAAAGATTTCAAATATTTTAATGATTTCAAATCAATGCAAGAGATTTCCGAGAGATTTCACAAATATTTCAAAGATTTTATAAAGATTTAAAAATATTTCAAAACGTCTCACAAAGATTTTACCAATATTTTTTTAAAGATTTTAAAAGGTTTCGAAAATATTTTAAAAAGTTAAAATTAATACAGAAGATTTTACAAATATTTAAAAGATTTCATACAAATTTCATAAAAATTTCATAAAGATTTCAAAGGAATACAAGAACTTCATAGTTTTCAAAAAATTTCAAAGATTTCAAACGATTTCAAAAGATTTCAAATATTTCAAAGATTCATCAAGGTTTAAAAAGATTTTAAAACATTTCACCAAAATTTTAAAATATTTCAAAAGGTTTGACAAATATTTTTTAAAATTAAAAATTAATGCAGATGATTTTAAAAATATTTCAAACAATTCATAAAAATAATCTTCAAAAGTTTGAAAATAATACCAGATTTTCAAAAATTTTAAAAAGTTTGACAAATATTTTAATGATTTAAAATTAATACAGAATATTTTACAAATATTTCAAAGAATTCATAAAAATGATCTTAAAACGTTTGAAAAAATACAAGATTTTCAAAGATTTCAAACGATTTTATATTTTTTAGAAAATTTCAAAAGCTTTAAAAAACTTTACAAAGATTTTAAAGTTTAAGAAGATTTCGAGGATTTTAAAGATTTTGAAATGGATATAGTAAAAATTTTAAGTAATTGAGACGATTTCAAAATTTTTTAGAAGATTTCAAAATATTTCACAAATATTTGAATGATTACAAATGAATGCAACAGATTTGAGAAAGATTTCACAAATATTTTCAAGATTTTATGACGTTTTAAACGTTTGAAAAAATACAAGATTTTCAAAGATTTTAAACGATTTTATATTTTTTAGAAAATTGCAAAATCTTTAAAAAACTTTACAAAGATTTTAAAGTTTAAGAAGATTTCGAGGATTTTAAAGATTTTAAAATGGATATAGTAAAAATTTTAAGTAATTGAGACGATTTCAAATTTTTTTAGAAGATTTCAAAATATTTCACAAATATTTGAATGATTACAAATGAATACAACAGATTTGAGAAAAATTTCAAAAATATTTTCAAGATTTTATAAAAATTTCATAAGGATTGAAAAATATTTCAAGAATTTCAAAGATTTCAAAAAGGGTACATCACACCAGATTTCAAAGCTAAAAAATTTCAAAAGTTTTCAATCAATTTAAGCAGATTAAAAAATCTATTAATGATCTCAAACGAACATCAAATATTTCACAAACAAAGATTGAAAAAAGATTTTACAAAGCTTTCAAAGATTTCAGAAAGATATCAAATGTTTCAAAATATTTCACAATAAATTCAAGGATATCACAGATTTTACCATCATTTTTACAGATTTCATAAAAGTTTCAAATATTTTAATGATTTCAAATGACTGAAAACGGTTTTACAAAGATTTCAAAGATTTCAAAAGAATGCAAAGATTTCAAAGATTTAAAATAATTTCACATTTTTTTAACTTTTTGGAATCTTGTAAAATACTTCAAAATCTTTGAAATCATTTGAAATTGTTAAAATTTCCTTAATCTTGTGAAATCTAGTACAGCATTTTGAAATCTTTGATATCTTTTAAAATCCCTTTAAGAAATTTTTAAGTATTTAGAATCCTCTGAGAGCCCATATAATCTCACGAAATTCGTATAAATCTCTTAAAATTTCAATTAATTTCATTTACTCCCTGAATTACTTGAAATATTTGAAGTACTTTGAAACCCATTTAAAAAACATTAAAATTTTTGAAATCTCTTAAAATTCCTTGAAATCATGTAAAAATAAACTAAAATCTTTTAAATCATTTGAAAATTTTTAAATCCCTTAAATCTTGCGGAATTCATAGATATTTTTTGAAATCCCGTAGAACATAATGGAATTTTTAATATCATTTAAAATTCCTTTGGAAGCATTTAAATCTTTAAAATTCTCCGAGACCCCATACCATGAAATCCGTAAAATATTAAATATTATATTAAAAATTCTTTGATATTTTTTACAGCCATTTAAAATACATGAACAATTTTTTATATCTCTTTAAATTCTAGAAAATACCCTAAAAATTTTTAAATCGTTAAAAAATTTAAAAATCCATCAAATCTTATGAAATTCCTGGACATTTTTTGAAATCACATAGAACATCTTGAAAACTTTATTATCTTTTAAAGTTCCTTTAAAAATGTTTAAATATTTAAAATTCTCTGAGAGCCCATAATAATTTAAAATTCAACTATTAGGTTGAATGTTTGGACCGATTTGTTAAAAAATACTTTTTTGGGTAGAAAATTAATCTTCTTGGTTGAAAATTTCACTATATTGTGTTGAAGATTAAACTATTTTATTAAAAATTCAGTTTTTAAGTTGAAGCTTCATTAGTTCAGTTAAAAATTCATCTTTTTCTTGGGAAAATTACTTTTTTGGTTGAAAATTATTTTAAAAAAAATTAAAAACTGATCTTTTCAATGACAATTTGACTTTTTTTATATTTATTTGTGTGGAAATTCACATGTTTTGATTGAAAATTCAACTACTTGATTAAATACTTAACCACTCTCTTAAAAAACAATATTTTTGGTTGAAGATTCATTTCTTTGGTTGAAAATTTATCTATGCTTAATTGAAAATTAAACCACCTTATTCTTTTTTAGTAGAAAATTAATCTTTTTGGTCGAAAATATCTTTTTGATAAAAAAAATAACGATACCATTTTTTTAAAAATGATGCTTCATTCTTTTAATTGAAAATTCATCTATTTTGTGGCAGTGTGAACTATTTTGATAAAAATATTTTTTTTAATTAATCTTTTTAACTGAAAGCTTAACTATTCAACTTTTGGTTGAAAATTGATTTTTTTAGTTGATAATGGATCTATTTTGTTGAAAATTCATCTTTTTTAGTAGAAAATTAATCTTATCGGTCGAAAATTGATTAAAAATTAAAATTAAAAAATTCACTATACCCGGTGAAAAGTTGAACGATTTAATTAAAAGTTCATTTTTTTATGAAAATTTATCATTTTAGTTGAAAATTCGTTTCATATTGTACTCAATATGATACACACAATAATTTTATTCAAATTAATTTATTCTCCAATTATTTCGTTATTTCTTAGCTGAAAGTTGAATCACATTATTTATAAAAATCATTTTTTAATGTAGCTTTATGCTTTTTGTTTAAAATTCATCTATTTTTTGGAAAAGTGAACTATTTTGATAATATTATTATTTTCTTAAATTAATGTTTTTAATTGAAAACAATAAAAAAATGTTTTTTATTACCGGACAATTTTATAACGCAAAGTATACTTTGTAACAAAAAGTTCCATAACGCAATTATTGAATTTCGATGAATCGTTCGTGAATAATCCATTTTTGAAAAGAAATGATCAAGAACTTTGATTATTAATAACTTCTTAAAAAATAAATTGTTTGCAAAAATATTTAAGGGCAGTTATTTTGATATAAAAATGAATCCAAAACTGTATAAATTGATTGAAAATAGAACTATCGGTTTAAAAGTGGCACACTTGAGATATTTTGACACTAAAATCTTTTCATACCCATTTAAAAAAAACATTTTAAATTTTGAAATCTTTTTAAAATCCTTAAAAGTTGGAAAAATAACCTAAAATCTTTCAAATCATTTGAAAATTTTAAAATCCCTTAAATATTGTGGAATTCATAACAATTTTTTGAAATCCCGTAGAACATCATGACATTTTTAATATCATTTAAAATTCCTTTAGAAATATGTAAATCTTTAAAATTCTCTGAGACCCCATACAATTACATGGAATTCGTAAAATCCCTTAAAATTACATTCTGCTTCATTCATTCTCTAAAATCCAGTGAAATATTTGAAATTCTTTGATATCTTTTATAGCAATTTAAAATAAATGTACATTTTTTAAATCTCTTGAAATTTCTTCAAATGTTTAAAAATACCCAAAAACATTTTAAATCGCTAGAAAAATGTAAATCCCTGAAGTCTTGTGGAAACTCCAGAAAATTTTTTGAAATCCCATAGAAAACAAGTTCAAAATTTTTTAGGATATATCAAAAAATTTCACTAAGATTTGTAATAATTTAAATAATTCCAGCGAGTTCACAAAGATTTCAAAAGATTTCATAAAGATTTATAACATTTCGCTAAGTTTTCGAACATTGCACAAAGATTTTAAAATTTTCAAAAGATTTGAAAGATTTTTAAAAACTTCAAATTTTTTTAGGAGATTTTAAACTATTACAAAAAATTTCCGAAAGATTTCTCAAATATTTTAAAGAATTCCTAAGGATACAGTACACCAGATTTCAAAGATTTCAACAAATTTTGAAGATTTTTAATGATTTCAAAAGGTTTCAATAAATTTGAGAAGATTTGAAAAGATTTTAATCATTTCAAACGAACAGAAGAGATTTCACGAACAAAGATTAAAGAAACATTACAAATATTTTAAAAGATATCAAAATTTTTTATAAGATTTCAAAAGATTTAATAAAGATTTCAAATATTCCAGTGATTTTAAACGGTTACAATAAATTTCAGAAATATTTCAAATATTCCAGTGATCTCAAATGAATACAAAAGACTTATAGAAGATTTCATAATTTCTTTAAAAAATTCATAAGGATTTTAAAAGATTTTAAGCGATTTCAAAAGTTTTCAACACATTTGAGAAGATTTCAAAAGACTTCAATGATTTTAAACAAAAACAAAAAATTTCGCAAACAAAGATTACTGAAAAAGTTCACAAAGATTTCACCGAAATTTGAAGTTTTCACTAAGGTTTGACATACTTCACAAAGATTTCACAAA
>NC_046665.1:111846584-111850554 GCF_010883055.1 Belonocnema kinseyi | reverse complement strand
AGAGAAAAATATATATAGTTAAAAAAAATATGTATACTAATTCTGAAGTGAAGACCTAAATTTTCATCAACTATCAAAAATATTGTCCTTATTTTTCTATTATTTTATTTAACAGAAACTAAGAATTACAAGAATTTCGCATCAATATTAATTTAATATTTTAATTCAGAAATTTCGTGAGAAAAAAAAAATCGCGCGGCTAGCGCGCGTTTTTTTTCTACTTAATATTTAAATTTGCTTACCTCTTCATACCAAAGTGCGCCTACAAAATCATTAGCGTAAGTAGCAAGTTGTTCTAATTCTCTCGCAAATTTCTTCTGCGCTTTCAACTTCCGCAGACGCTCAGTATTTTTTCGATATCTAAAAAAAACTTGTTCTTAAAAATATTCAAAAGTTGGATTCTAAATATTAAAAACAAACAAGATCATATCGCAATGAATAAAAATAGACTTACTCTAATAAAAGCGAGCATACTTTCGATAAAATTAAAATGCATCTGGAAGTTATGCCACTATAAATCACAGCCGGAGGTGCAAATGTCCACAAATCCATATTATAGTGATTTTCTAGAAGGATCATCTAATGGAAAAAAAATATTTGAGATTTTTTTCAAGAATCAGAAATAAATTTTAATAAAGGGTGTCCACTCAAATCCTGAAAAATATTCCCTGACAATTCCACGTTATTTCCAGGTATCTCAAGTTTTTCCCGGATATAATTTTTTATAGTTAATTATAAATAATGTTTTATTTCAGAATCTAAGAATTCAGTTAATATGCTTAATTTAAAAAGAAGAAAATTAATCATTTTCAGAATTTGTCTCTAAAGTCCATGAATTTGAATATTTCAAACAAATTTTTATTTTATCTTCTTATACTTAAAATTTAGTTTTATATTTAGATAACATTTTTTGGGAATATTTGTGGGAAAATAACAAATTTCCAACAGATAACTGAATTTTGAACTTAAAACAATTAATTTTTAACAAAAAATAGAACAATTAAATTCTGAATTGAAAAAATTAATTTAAATAAGAATTTTTCACTCTCAACAAAATTTAAAAAATTGAACTCTAAAGCTGAACATTTTTCCATTTAATTTAATAAAAAATAAATAACAAATGGGAGCATTCAAATTCGAACTCTTGGATTTAAAATTTTTAAAATTGATGTTTACAAATTTTTTAATTAAAAATTTTGAAAATTTTTAAATGATTTGCAGATAATCTGCAAAATAAAAAATTTTTAATTTTAATAAATTATAAAGTTCAAAGATTCAGATTAAGTTCCAAAAATATAAATCACCGTTAACATTTTTAATCCTCTAAATAAAAGAATCAATCAACTTTAAACATTTTCAAAATTACATTATTTTAAGTAATTTTAAGTTTAAAACATTAAAAATTGAAAAATTTAAATTTTGTTTAACTTAAGAGCTCTTAAATTAGAAGTTAAATTATTTTAATTTCAAATAGTTTAAGCAAATGGAATTTTCCATTGGGATAGTTACATTTTCAGTTTAAAAAATGATTTTTTAATCAAAAACCAAATATTCAAAAAACTTGTTAAAGTTTCAACTGAAATAGTTGAATTTTCTGCAAAAAAAAATAAATTTTTAATAAAAAAAAACATTTTCAACAAACAAGCTCATTTTTGAACCAAGAAGATTAATTTTTAAGCCAATTTTTGAAAAATTAAACTTATTTTCACCCTAAAAAATTACTTTTAGCCAAAAAACCAATTTTTAACAAAATAATTAAAGTTTTAACTGGAATAGTTAAATTTTCAGTAAACAAATTAATTTTAAACATAAGAAAAAAAGAGTTTTTTAACAAAATAATTATTCTTTTTCTTAATTAAAAAATTCATAATTAAATGGTTTAAAAATAGAATAGTTACCCTGAAAACATTGATTTATTTATATTGGCATTTTATGAGATAAAACTGCTGTTCATAAAAAATTTTAAACTTTAAACGCTTTTAATTTTAAATTGTATAAGTTTGCAATGCTGCATTTTGAACTTCTTTAAATAAAAAATATCTGCTTATAAATAAAAATCTAAAATGGAAAATTCTTAAATAAAAGATTTTCTAATTACCCATTGTAAACTGAATAATATCATAATTAAAAAAGATATCAACTCAACTAATTATTTGAAAAACTGTTACATTTTTAGTTAAAAAAATAATTTCCAACTAAAAAACAAATTTTCAGTCAAAGAAAAAATAAATTAAAAAAAAATAGTACATTTTACAGCCAAAGTGATGAATTTTTAACAAAAATTATGAATTTTCAATAGGAATAGTTCAATTTTAAACCAAAAATATAAATTTTTAAATAAAATGATAAATTTTCAACCAAAAAACAAAGTTTCAACAAAATAATTGAATTTTCAGTAAACAAAATTAATTTTCAGCCAAAGAAAAAACGATTTTTCAACGAAATATCTCATTTTTCAACAAAAGAGATGAATTTTCAATTTAAATAATGGAATTTTCCATTGGGATAGTTACATTTCCAGTTTAAATAATTATTTTTTAACCAAAAACCATTTTTTAACAAAATAGTTAAATTTTCAGTAAACAAATTAATTTTACACAAAAGAAAAAATGAGTTTTTTAACAAAATAATTATTCTTTTTCTTAATTAAAAAATTTATAATTAAATGGTTTAAAAATAGAATAGGTTACCCTGAAAACATTGATTTATTTATATTGGCATTTTATGAGATAAAACTGCTGTTCATAAAAAATTTTAAACTTTAAAGGCTTTTAATTTTAAATTGTTTAAGTCTGCAATACTGCACTTTAAAATTCTTTAAATAAAAAATGTCCGCTTACGAATAAAAATCTAAATTGTAAAATTGTTAAAGTAAAATATTTTCGAATTAGCCATTATAAACTGTATTATCTGTATCATAATTAAAGAATATATCAATTCAACTAATTATTAAAAAAAACTGTTGAAATCGAACTTAAAAATATTTTTCTTCTGAAAATTTAAAAAATTTCCGGTCAAAAAATAAATTCACTGTGATGTAAAGTTAGTTTTACAAATAAAGAATCTTTTTTATTCAATTTTATAATGCAATAAAAAAAAATTAAGCATTCCCTCGAAAAAATGTCATAAATTAAAAAAATATCTAGGTTTTTCACATTTTCCAGGTAGGGCAAGACACGCAGTAATAAATAAAAAAAAATGTTTTTATATACCTGTTCGTAAAAGCTTAGTGCTTCAGCCATCAAAAGTGAAGAATGTGAGTGTATATTGAGCCCGGTTACAATAAGATGCTGAGTGAATTTTGCAACGACAGGTACAATTTCGTTAAGGTTTATTGTCGACCTTTGACCTAAGAAAGGAGATGCACTACTTTCTGGACGACTTCCAACAATGCTGTTGACAAACTGTTCAAAAATAGTATGTCAGTCGAGAGTGTCAAATGAATAAGAATCTAATTGTTTATTAAATGTAATTATTTTAATTAAAAAGAGACCTACCAAATTTAGTAAGAGCAGACGCAAAGTTTTTATTATTTCGCACTTCCCCTGCAGCGAGGATTCTTTAAACATTAATCGCAAATGTTGAAGAACTAGTTCCTGAAGCTCTAAAACTATATCATTTTTATCTTCATTTTTTCCTTCAGAATCAATATTTTTTTAATATTGATTTTTTTCGCAATTTTTAAAATCAATATTCGTAAAATAAGAATATAATAATTGAAAGTAAGGACTAAGTATTCTGTAATACAGGCCTCGGACTCGTTCTCAATTCAGAAATTCAAAATGGTGTAAAAAATAGCATTTTTGACACAATATTCAAGGTCTTTTCCAGGTCAAGAAATACAAAATTTCCAGGTCTCCTTTTTTACATCAAATAATGAAATAAACGGTTATCATACATGTAAAAAATAAGTCATTTCATTTTTTATTGACAAGTTTCTAAAGAAAGTCGAATCGTAAATAAACAAATT
>NC_046665.1:111840849-111846484 GCF_010883055.1 Belonocnema kinseyi | reverse complement strand
TATATTCCAAAAATACATTTTTTGCATAAAAAACAGTCAAATTAAACTGAAAATACGAATTTTCACCAAGAGTTATGTTATATACCAGAACATTCTTTCAGAACATTTTAAAGATTTAAAATGATTTCATATTTTTTTAGAAGATTTCACCAAGGTTCCAAATATTTTAATGATTTCAAATGAATGAAAAAGGTTTTAGAAGGATTTCATCAAAATTTCATAGAGATATCAAAAGAATAAATTAATAATTTCAAAGATTTAAAATGATTAAAAATGTTTTTAGAATATCTCAAAAGATTTTTAAAGACTTCAATATTTTCAAACGAACACAAAAGTTTTTACAAAC
The DNA here is from genome assembly GCF_010883055.1 of Belonocnema kinseyi. Lineage (NCBI taxonomy): Eukaryota > Metazoa > Arthropoda > Insecta > Hymenoptera > Cynipidae > Belonocnema > Belonocnema kinseyi. Next base: position 111,846,138 of record NC_046665.1, on the reverse strand, counting down.
AAAGATTAAGTAAAGAAAGACTTCACTAATATTAAAAAAATTTCATAAAGATTTCAAAAAATGGCACGACGATTACAAAGAATTCAATTATTTTACACAAATTGAAAATACTTCAAAAGATTTCAACGAATTCACAAAAATTTTTAAAGTGTCAAGGATTCCAAAGATTTATAAATATTCTCAAAGATTTCACAAAGACCACTTACGTTCACAAAAAATTTAGAATTCGTTTATGTATGATTCTGCATTCCTTAGAAATTGTTTGACAGTAAAAAAATGAAATGTTTCATCTTTTAATTGTGTAAGAAATTGCTATCTGATTATTTGATATACAAAAAAGGATTTCAAAGAAGGTACATTTCACCAGATTTCAAAGAGTTTAAACAATTTCATAATTTTTCATTAAATTTGAGAAGCTTTCACAAATATTTCAAAGATTTCATAAAGATTAAAAAATATTTCAAAACATTTCACAAAGATTTCGTAAAGATTTAAAAATATTTCAAAACGTCTCACAAAGATTTTAAGGATTTCAAAGATTTAACCAACATTTTTTGAGGTTTCAAAAATATTTTAATAATTTAAAATTAATACAGAAGATTTTACAAATATTTAAAAGACTTGATAACAATTTTATAAAGGTTTCAAAGGAATAAAAGAACTTCATAGTTTTCGAAAAATTTCAAAGATTTCAAACGATTTCAAAAGATTTCAAAAGATTTCAGAAATCTTTCAAGTATTTTAATGATTTTAAATGCCTACAACAGATTTGAGAAAAATTTCACAAATATTTCAAAGTTTTTATGAAAACCTCATAAGGATTTAAAAATATCTCAAGAATTTCAAGGATTTAAAAAATTTCAAATATTTTAAATCATTTCAATTTTTTAGAGGATTTTAAAAGTTTTCAAAAATATTTTAAATCTTTTAATGATTTGAAACGATTAAAACAGATTTCAGAAAGATTTCACAATTATTTCAAATATTTTTTGAAAACTTCATAAGGATTTAAAAATATTTCAAGAATTTCAAAGATTTCAAAAAGGGTATATTTTGTTTAGAAGAATTCAAGACGTCTAAGATTTCGGAACATTTCAAAGATTTGAAACGATTTCAAAAATTTTTAAAAAGATTTCAAAACATTTCAGAAATATTTTAGAACAATGTCAAAGATTTCAAAAAGGTTACAGTAAACCAGATTTCAAATATTTCAAAACATTTCAAAGCGTTTAAATAATTACTATTTTTTTACAGGATTTGAAATATTTCAATGTTTTGAAACGAATACAATATATTTCAGAAATATTTAAAAGAATTAGTAAGGATTTCAAAATATTTCCAGAATTTCAAATATTTCACATTTTTGTGAAAATGTCTAAAATATTTCAAATATTACAGTGATTTCGAATAAATAAAAATTTTGTAGTAAAGATTTCAGAAGTATTTCAATACATTCAGAAAATTAAAAAGATTTCCAGAATTTAAAAAATTTCAAAGGATTTCAAAGATTTTAATCAATTTCAGAAGATTTCAAAAGATTTCAAATATTTTGAGCGATCACAAAAGAGTTCGCAAATATTCGCAAGATTCGATGAAGATTTCAAAGATTTCATGAAGGTTTAAAAAGATTTTACAAACATTTCAAATTTCTAAAAATTTAAGGATTTCACAGAAATTTCAAGATTTTTTAAATACTTCTAAAAATTTAAACGAAATCACAAAGATTTCACAATTATTTCTTCAACAATTTCAAATATTTCAATAGAAAATGGTCAATAAAAAATGAAATGTCTCACAGGGTGGCCGCTGAACCGGGAAACCGAGAAAACGTTCGATTTTAACAGTTTTAAAATAATTAGTTGAATTTTTATGTTTTTCAATTATGCTATTATTCAGCTTGCAATGAATATTTCAAAATTTTTTTACGCTACAAATTTTCCATTTAAAGTTTTTATTTCTAAGCTTACGTTTTTAATTTAAAGAATTTTTAAATGATTTCTTAAAAACTTGAACAAATAAAAAGTAAAAGCCTTTGATGTTGAAAATTTGGGATTAAAAACATTTTTATTTAATAAATAAATAAGTTTTTTTAAACTGATCTGTACTTTAAGTAATAAAAAGTGAACAAAAACGATTTTAAATCAGTTGTAAACTTAAAAATTTTCCGATTTTAACTATTAAACTTAAACGGTTTCAATTTGAAAGTTTTAGTCATTAAACAAATGAGAACGTGTGACTGAAAGATTATAAAATATTTTCAACTTGAAAATAATTTCATAATAATATATTCTCAATTAAAGGATGTTATTAAATTAAAAATATTGTTTCAGTCTAAAATATTCAATTTTTAACCCATTCAATTTAAAATTTTTAATTAAAGAAAAGATTAATAATTGAATATTTAGCAAGATTTGAATTTTTATTGAAGAAAAGTAAATTGAAAACAAATATTTAAAAGTAAAGAATCTTGAAATGCATTGTTTGACATAGAAAGCCTGGAATCGTTAAAATTTCGAAGAGCCTTTAAACTTTGAACGTTACAATTTTAATTGTTGTATTTGAAAAATGCTTAATTTGTGACATTTTTAAATTTTGATGTGTAAGTTACAAGTGAACATTTGTAGACAAAATTTGAATAATTTTAAGAGATATTTAGGAGTTTTAAAAAGATAAAAAATTATCATGCGAATTTTAGAAAGTTTTCTTAAAATCTTCTAGAATCTTTTTTGAAAATTTTGTTTAAACCTTTAAAAAACTTTTTAAATATTCTCTTAAAATTATGTTTCAAAATGAAAAATTATTTTTAATTTTCCGATGAATCTTAAGAAAATGTTTTTATTCTTTTAAAGCCTTTCACCATTCTTGAAAAGATTGTTATTTATTTATACATCCAACTTGTGAAGAAATGGCTTAAAATTTGCAGGATTTCCTGAAAATTGTAGAAAAAATTTAATTAATATTGACAGATATTTAGAAGTTCTGAAAAATTTTCAAAAATAATTTTAAATTTAAAACAAATGTAAAATAACTTTTAGATTTCTCAGTTCAGTTCAGTTTAATTTTTTTTTAATTTTTCAATATTTAATGTTTCTAGCTTAAAATTCGTTCAAAATAATATAATTTTGAAAATTTCAAAGTTCATTGATTGATTTTTTAATTTAGAGCATTGAAAATGATAACGTGGATTTATATTTTTTTGTATTGAAAAAGTTTAGTGCCTTTTATTTTATACGCGTAAATTATTGGGCATTTGAATACAAATTTTGTAAATAAAAAATTTTTAAATTTCGAATATAAAAGTTCAAAATTTAAAAGTTCCACTTTGAGTGCTTTCCATTTGCAGCTCAGTTTTTATTACCTGGAGTGAAAAATTTTTTAGCTTTAGAGTTTCATTTTTTAAATTTCATTGACCGTAAAAAATTTTTGTTATCCGGGGGAAAAAAAACCGGGAAATGACCAGGAATTTATTTCGTCGATTAAAACGGCTACGCTTTTTCAGCCTTTTAGCACCAGGCATCAGGGTAATGCCATTTTTTTGAAAACATTGTCAAACAAGGCAGTCGAAGATTTGCCAATAAATTATTTGGACGCCATGTTGAGCCTGAATCACCATTACGCAGTGCTACCATACAAGCACACCTTGAACATGACCGATTTGCAAATACGTACAAAAGAGGCAAGTTTTTTTTTAGAGAAAAAATGTTGCCTTTTCTAAAAATTAAAAATATAATTTAGTGTTTTTTTTCAGGATATGTACTGTGTTGCTGACCAGTACTTCCCTCAAGTAAGTGATTTCTTAAAAACTATGGGAGTTCGAAAAGATTTCATAGACGAATAGTAATTTTAGCGGCGTAAGTCTAGTAATTTATAAAATACTTTATAGACTTTTTAAGGAGTATTGGAGATTGTTATAGTGTCAATTAATTATTGTATATAACTAATATTATTATATAAAATTTTAATGGTGTTTGCTTGTTTGTTCTCTAATAACCAGACACAATATCTAGTACTTTATACAGAATTTTATTACTCGCAAATATTATTGTTCGGAAATTTTATTATTTGGGAATCATACATTAGCAAAATATGTCTCGCCGCATATACATTTATCCGACACTGTACTTTTAATATTTGTTTAACATTTAAAAAATATAAAAGATACATGTTGAACTTTGTTAAAAGTGAAACTACTTAGTTGAAAATTAATTGTTTTGCAGGGGATTCATCATTTTAGTTGGAACGCCTTTTTTGTTCAAAATTGAACTGTTTTGTTGAAAAAATGTGGTTCTAAATTAATTTTTTCAACTTTAATTTTAGCCATACCATGTTTATTTTAACATTTATCTTCTTCAGTTGACAATTCAGCTATTGGTTTTAGAAATTTCTGTCTTTTTAACGAAACTTTATCTTTTGCGGTAAAATATTACTCTTCTTGGTGAACAATTCACCTTTTTGATTCAAAATTAATTTCTTTAGTTGATAACTTATCTATTAGGTTGCAAATTCCTTTAAAACTTCAAAATTTGGTGGGCAATTAATGTATTTTGTTAAAATTAATTTTTTTGTTTAAAAATTAATTCTTTTGACTGAAAACTTGACAATTCCATTTTTGGTTCAAATTTCATCTATTTAGTAGAAAATTGGTATTTTTTTTTGTATAAAACTCAACTATTGTCTTCAAAATATATTTTTGTTGTAAAAAATTTCGTACTTTCATTAAAAATTATTTTTGTTTGCTTAAAAATGTAACTATTTTGTTCAAAATTCGTTTTTTTTTGTGTATCGAAAATAAAATTTTCAATTTAAAATTGATCTATTCCATGTTTAGCTTAACATTAATCTTCATTGTGATCAATACAACTTTTTGGTCAAAAATTTAATTATCAGGTTAAAATATGAACTTTTTTTTATTGATAATTATTTCTTTTTTTTGTAACTGAAAATTTAACTATTCCATTTTCGTCGAAAATGTATCTTTATTGATAGAAATTTAATCTTGGTTGAAATTCATCTGTTTGGTTAAAAATTTAATTTATTTTTTAAATCTCAACTATTATGTAGAAAATTGGCCTTTTTGGTAGAAAATTTAGGAAATGTTGGATTTTTTAACTGAAAATTATTTTGTTTTTACTGAAAAATTAAATCTTTTTTTTATTAAAAATGTATCTTTTTTGATCGAAATTTAATCTTTACAAAGGGGGAGGGTCGGTAAGGCCGGTTTTTGGCCTAATTTATTTTTGGACCAAAAAATCTGAAAAAATCATGGTAGTATCTTATAAGTATCCCGAG
>NC_046665.1:111814454-111840749 GCF_010883055.1 Belonocnema kinseyi | reverse complement strand
TCGACTCGGGATATTTATAAGATACTACCATGATTTTTTCAGATTTTTTGGTCCAAAAATAAATTAGGCCAAAAACCGGCCTTACCGACCCTCCCCCTTTAAGTATTTTGTTGGAAATTCGCTTTTCTTTTGGTTTAAAATTAATTTTTCAATTGAAAAATTAACTATTCCATATCTGGTTTAATATTTATCTTCTCTACTTGAAAATCCAGCCATTTGGTGGAAAATTTCTGTATTTTTTTAAAACGTTCTCTTATGTGTGTCACGTCTCGCGAGTTTCATAATAATAATAACTAATTATAAACAATATATTATAATTACATAATATTTATATTCAATAATAAATTAACAAGTTAAATGATTATATTCAATATCCAAATGTTATTGTGAACAAACCTAGTATTGTTAAAATAATTCGTGAAGATCAGATTTATAAGGAACTACGCAACAGTGTAAGGGTGACCCAACAGCCCAAGATAAGCTACGCATCATCATTTACACAAAAAACAGGCACACGTTAATTAAAAAACGATTGCATTTTAAAAGCGGGGTGAAGCGATTCCGAGCATGCGCACACGCATGCGCGTAAATTATTTTTCGGTAAGAGTACGTCCCATTTTAACTGTTAAACTGCACCTTCTACGCGTAAAGTAGAGTCGCTTATCGTTGAAACGATTCTTGGTTAAACGACTCGTACTTTAACCGTTAAAGGATCTGTTTTCAAATTTAATTCCCAAGCTATGGCACTTTAACCGTAAAAGTATTCCTTTATTGTTTAGAGGAAATTTCTCAGAGTGTAGGCATTGTAATATCTTACCCTTGGACATCCAGGAAGGGATACCATATATTTTGGCAATTGCGCCATTCTCCATATTTGGGCACATCACGATTCCTAATCACTGATTGGCTATCTTACTAATTACCCCCTTGGTATTTAGGAAGGGATATAACGCATTATGGTTACTACGACCTTTTCCATATATGGGCATATACATAATTGTCAACGCCCATTGGACAATTAGGCTCTTACGACTCTTCTACCTAATTGATTATCAACGCTGATTGGAACCAAGAGGAATCCCTACTTCTAAAACCACGCACCCCTGCGGGAATCTAAGAAGGGATCTTGTGCATAAATATATCAGATATGGAAGCAGAAATTAGTTTTATATTAGACAGTTTAGGAAGTTTAGATTAATTTGGTTTAGTCCCGTTTAGTTGATTGTACTTCACCCTCAGCTTTTAGTCCAGTCTGAGAAAATTTAGATTGTAACAATAGAATCTCTGAAAGCCTAAACTCCGGTCCAACAGTCTGGCCTGTTAACCATATAAATATCAAAGCTACGAAGAATAGCTTCTGTGTGGAAGCCCGAGTCGAGAACACCTGTCACAAAGGACAAAGCAGAACAGATACGTTGACCTTGCCAACTCAGCCTGCAGAGCCAAATATTATTTAAAACCTATACAATCTTCTCTCCTATCAATGAACAATCATCCTTATTTAAGGTGGACCAAAAAATCAAATAACTCGAGGTAATCCGGAGGTTTGTGAGGAAACGAGCACCCACCCAGCTGAAAGCTGGAAACCACCCAGTTTGTCAAATTTGATGTCTCGAATTAAATTATCATTGTACTCAAATAAATATTAATTAATCTATCAATTCCAATGTAAATAATTTATTTCTTGTGTTTGGTAGTTATCCTCAACCAAGCTTTCTAGCTTATTTAAAACTGGAATCTAAAACGAGGAACCGCTTTAAAATCAAATAAGGTACAAGGTAGGTTACATCTCTTGGGACGTAACATGTGGCAGAAAATTAATCCTTTTGGTGACTAAATTCACCTCTTAGGTTGAAAATTGATTTCTTTGGTTAAAATATTGTCTTTTTGGTTGAAAATTCTTTGAGTGAAAATTAGTTGGGTTTTTTATTGGAAATTAAGTTTTTTATTTGAAAATATAACCATTCCATTTTTTATTGAAACTTATTACATTCTTATTCATGAGAGGGTAATGTATTCGTTCAAATTCTTTATCTCTGGTTTTTAACTAATATTTACGATTCGGCACTCACAGAATCCGAAAAGCATAAAATTGTATCTGCGTCTGTATGCCTTTGATACACTTTTTAAGGTTCGTAAAATGAAAGTTAAGTTCGTTAATCAGATATTTCCAACCAAAATGAAAAAATTTAGAGCATTTCCAAAATTTGAAAAAAAATTCAAATAAAAAAATTGTCAAAGTTTCTTATAGGCGGGTAGAAGACTTGCAAATTATCCAAATAAAATTTCAATTTCAATGAAAATTAAACAAGTTATACACTTTTGAAAAGTTTGAATATGGTCAGAAAAATAGAAAAAATATTTTTCTAAAATATTAGGTTATCTCATTTAAATTCATCACTAGATATGAAATATATTTAGAAACTATGTCAGTTAAATTTTCTGATTAGACATTTTTGAATTCGATAAAACGTCCAAAAGTTATATGCTTTTCAACATTTTGAAAGTTTTCAAAAAAAAGCAGAAACATTTTTTTTAATAGATTAAGAAATATCAATCCATATTTCTACTAGATATAAAATATTTGTTTTCGAAACTATTATCGTGAAATTCCTTAATTAGACAAAAGTTTCAAAAATTGGATAATTTTCAAAAATATGCAATTTTGGTTTTTTAAGAGATCCGTAAGTTTAAAGCGTTATTTTTGAAGATTTTAATATTATTTACAAATTATCTTGATAAAGTTTTTCAATCGGATACAATTTATCGAGCGCGAGTTTAGTAATGAGAATGTAATCGTCAAAGCCGTAGGTGCTTTAAGAACCTTCTTTAAAAACAAATAGAAAAAAACTTCAGTTACAATTTATGGCTGTAATTCCTCAGACGTTCAAATCACAGTTTTCGATTTAATTTATAGTATTCACGATATTTGAAAAAATACCTTTTTTTATAGAAATTTAATCTTTTTGATTGAAATTTTAAGTATTTTGTTGAAAAATAGTCCCTGTTTGGTAGAAAATTCATCTTTTGAGTTGAAAGTTTAACTGTTGGGTTAAACATTAATTTTTGTTTGTGCAAAATAGTTAAAAATTAAATCCTTTACTTAAAAATGAAACTATTTTGTTGAAAATTCGTTTATTTTGCTTTGTTGTTTAACTGAAAATTCAAACATTCCATTTTTGGTAGAAAATTTATCTTTTTCGAAAGAAATTTAATATTATTGGCTGGAAAATCATCTGTTCGATTAAAAGTTTAACTACTTTGTGGATATTCATATATTCTTTACAAAAATTGTATTTTTTGCTAGAAAAATTAACTATTGGGTTTAAAATGCATTTTTTTGGTTAAAGATTCATTGCTTTACTTAAAAATTAATTTCTTTGCTTAAAAATTTAACTTAATTTCTTCGATTTATCCTTTTTTTTTGTTAAAATTAATCCTTTTTGGTAGAAAATAAATCTTTTGAGCTGAAAAACAATTTTTTAACTGAATATTTAACTATTAGCTTAAAATTCATTTTAAAATTTAAAAAATGCTTGAAAATTTATATTCTTAGTTGAAAATTAAACTTTTTAGTTGAAAATTTATTTCTTTGACTGAAATTTATTTTATTTTGTATTGAAAATTAATTTTTTAAACTGAAAATTTCACCATTCCTTTTGTTGACGAAAGCGTATCTTTTTTGATAGAAATTTAATTTTCTTGGTTGAAAATCCCTCTTTTTGGTAGAAAATTTGAACATTTTGTTGAAAAATGTTTTTTTTTTTAAATTAATTTTTTAACTGAAAATTTAGCTATCGGGTTAAAATTTCTTTAAAAATTCAAAACCTGTCTGAAAATTCATTTCTTTGTTGAAAATTAATTTTTTTAACTGAAAATTTCACCATTCGTTTTTAAGAATTTATTTTTTGTTTTATTAAAGATTCATTATTTTAGTTAAAGAATAATTTCCATGCTAAAATAATTAACTATTAATCTTTTTGGTTGACAATTAGTTTTTAAAATTAAAAATTAATTTTTTTAACAGAAAATTTACCTTCCATTTTTTACATGAATGAAAAGTATTTTTTTTTTTATTGAAAAATTAATATGTTGAAAACTCATCTATTATTTAGAAAATTGTTTTTTTTTTGGTGGAAGATTCAACTATTGAGTTAAGAATTAATTTTTTGTTTATTAAAGATTCATTATTTTAGTTGAAAAATAATTTCTATGCTAAAAAAATTAATTATTTTATTGATAATTCGTATTTTTGTTGAAAAATTACTTTTTTCATAAAAAATTTAACTATTTTGTTGAAAAGTTCTTTTTTTTTAAATTAATTTTTTTCATTAAAAATTTAACTATATAGTTGAAAATTTCTGTATTGTGTTGAAACCTGCTGATAATAATTTCTGACATCTTCTAAATCCAGATTCCAGATACTGTCTTCTTGTTTTTACAATAATAATTTTACAAATGATGCTGTGCCAAAGAGAGTAGTTCTAACTAATATAAATACATAAAATGGCAATCTATAAGTGGGATAGATTTGTAGCGTTTTTTTTTCGCTGTCAATATTTATTATTATTTTTTTTCATATAAAACATATTTTCATAATTTTACATTCATTAAGTAAATCTATATTAAATTCCTTTCAAAAATAAAGCTTTGTTTAAAAATTCATTTGATTTTTTTAAATTAATAGTTTTTGGTAGAAAACGAATCTTTTTAGTTAAAAATAAATATTTGAACTGAAAATTTTATTAAAAATATAACTATTTTAATGAAAATTCATCTATTTTGTAAAAAACTGGGCTTTTCGGTATGAAATTCAATTAATGGGTTAAAAATTCATTTTTGTGGTTCAAGATTATTTTAGTCAGAAATCAATTTCGTTGCTTAAAATTTCAACTATACTGTTGAAAATGAATTTTTTAACTGGGAATTTAATTATTAGGTCAAAATTCCGTTAAAGATTCAAAATTTGCTTGAAAATTAATCTTTTTATTTGAAAATTCATTTCATTCATTGAATACATTTTTTAAAATTGAAAATTAATTTTTTTAACAGAAAATTTTACTATTCCATTTTTTTCAAAATTGTATCTTTTTTAATACAAATTTAATCTTCTTGGTTAAAAATTCGTCTGTTTGGTAGAAAAATGTACTATTAGTTTAAAATTCCTTTAAAAATTCAAAATTTGGTTGAAAAATCACGTATTTTGTTAAAAATTAATCTTTTTGGTAGAAAATTTCCCTTTTGTGTTTGAAAATTCATCTTTTCGGTGGAAAATGCAACTATTGCTTTAAAAATTCACTTTTTTGGTTTAAGATTATTTTAATTAAAAATGTTACTATTTTGTTAAAAATTCGTTTTTTTTGTGTTGAAAATGAATTTTTCAAATAGAAAATTTAACTATTATTTCGTTTAAAATTTCTTTATTTAGTTAAAACTTTGTCTTTTGTGGTAGAATATTAATCTGCTTGATGACTAATTTACCTTTTTGGTTGAAAATTAAACTATAAGGTTAAAATTCTTTTAAAAATTCCAAATTTGCTTCAAAATTCATTTGTTTCGTTAAAATTATTAGTTTATGGTAGAAAATGAATCTTTTTAGTTGAAAATTCATTTTTTAACTGAAAATCTAAATAATTCAATTTTTATCGATTTTTTTCTTTTTTTGATAAAAATTTAATCTTCGTGATTGAAGATTTATGTTTGATTGGAAATGTAACTAATTTGTTGAAAATTCATTTTTGTGATTAAAGATTCTTTATGTTGGTTAAAAATTAATTTCTTTGCTTAAAATTCTAATTATCTTATTGAAAATTCGTCGTTTTTTTTGTTGTTGAAAATTAATTTATTAACTAAAAATTTAACTATTAGTTTAAAATTCCTTTTAAAATGGGCTTGAAAATTCATTTATTTTGTAAAAAATTAATCTTTTTTGATAGAAAATTGTCTTTTTTTTAGAATTCATCTTTTAGGTCGAAAATTCACTTTTTTGCCTCAAGATTGATTATTTAAATTTAAAATTTTAAATTAAAAAAATTTATTTTCAACAAGAAAAACATGAATTTATCTTTTTTCATCAAAATTTAATCTTGGTTGAAGATTTATGTTTAATTGAAAATATAACTATTTTAATGTAAATTCATCTATTTTGTAAAAAATTGTACTTAAAATTTCAAATATTTTGTTGAAAATTAATTTTTTAACTGAAAATTTAATCATTCCATTTTTTGTAGAAAGAGTATCTTTTTTTAAACAAATTTAATCTTCTTGGTTAAAAAGTTGTCTGTTTGGTAGAAAAATGAACTATTTTCTTGAAAATTTATCTATTATGTAGAAAATTGGTCGTTTTGTGGAAGATTCAAGTATTGGTTTAAGAATTCATTTTTTGTTTGTTAAAGATTCATGATTTTAGTTAAAGAATAATTTCCATGCTAAAATATTTAACTATTTTATTGAAAATTCGTCTTTTTGTTGAAAATTAATTTTTTAATTGAAAATTTAACTATTCCATTTTTGGTAAAACAATAACATTTTTGATAACTAATTCACCTTTTTGGTTGAAAATTAAACTATCAGTTTAAAATTCCTTTAAAAATTCCAAATTTGGTTGAAAAATCATGTACTTTGTTAAAAAAAATTTTGTTTTCAGAAAATTGTCTTTTTTTGTTAGAATATTCATCTTTTAGGACGAATTGCAAATAATGGGTTAAAAATCCACTTTTGAGGTTTAAGATTGATTATTTTAATTAAAAATGTTACTATTTTGTTGAAAATTCGTTGTTTTTAATGAAGTTGGTAAATTAAAAATTTAATTATTATTTAATTTAAAATTTCTGTGATTTGTTGAAGCTTTGTTTTTTTGCTAAAATATTAATCTTCTTGGTGATTAATTTACCTTTAAGTTTGAAAATGGAAAAAAATTGAACTATAAGGTTAAAATTCATTTCAAAATTCCAAATTTGCTTGAAAATTCATTTGTTTTGTTAAAATTTAGTAGTTTATGGTAGAAAATGAATTTTTTAGACTGTGATCTTTTTTCCTCAAAATTTATTCTTGGTTGAAGATTTAGGTTTGATTGAAAATATGACTATTTTAATGAAAATTTATTTTTGTTGTTAAAGATTCTTTATGTTATATAAAAATTAATTTCTTTGCTTAAAATTTTAACTATTTTATCGAAAATCCATTGTTTTTTTTCTTGAGAATTAATTTTTTAACTGAAAATTTAACTATTAGGTTATAATTTCTTTAAAAACTGAAAAATCATGTTTTTTGTTGAAAAATATTTAAAAAAATTGAAAATTGATTTTGTCTATCTCAAAATTTAACCATTTCATTTTTTGTCGAATGTGTATCTTTTTTGATAGAAATTTAATCTTCTTGGTTGAAAATTCGTCTTCTTGATTTAAAATTGAACTATTTTGTTGAAAATTCATTTATTACGTAGAAAATTAGCCTTTTCAGCTCTTTTTCTTGGAAATTAATTTTTTAATTGAAAAATGTAACTGTTCTATTTTAGGGTCAACAATAACATTCTAGGTAACTAATTCACCTTTTTGGTTAAATAAAACTATTAGTTTAAAATTGTTTAAAAAATCCAAATTTGGTTGAAAAATTATATATTTTGTTAAAAATTAATCTTTTTCTGTAGAAAATGGTCTGTTTTTTTGTTTGAAAATTCATATTTTAGGTCGAAAATACAACTGTTGGGTTAAAATGCACATTTTGGTTTAAGATTGATTTTTTAAATTAAAAATATTACTATTTTGTTGAAAATTCGTTTTTTTCTGTTGAAAATGAATTTTTGAAATTGAAAATTTAACTATTATTTCGTTTAAAATTTCTGTATTATGTTCAAACTTTGTCTTGTGTGGTAGAATATTGATCTTCTTGGTGACTAATTTACCTTTTTGTTTGAAAATTGAATTATATGATTAAAACTTCTTACAAAATTCAAAATTAGCTTGAAAATTCATGAATTTTTTTAAAAAATCATATTTTTTAGTAGAAAATTAAACTATTCCATTTTTTTCGAAAATTTATCTTTTTTGATAGACAATTAAACTTTTGGGTTGAAAATTTAAGTATTTTGTTGAAAATTCATCTATTTTTTTGAAAAAATTTCTTTTTTGGTAAATCATTCATCTTTTGAAAATTCATGTATTTTGTTTCAAAAATAATTATTTAAATTTAAATGATGCAATGAAAAGACTGAAAAATGGATTGGATTAGTATTTTGCAATAACATTTCGAATCTTCTACACATTTCATGTTTATTAATTTATTTTTTTGACATAGAACTGTAATACATTGCCTTATCTGAACATTTTTCTTGTCGAATATTTTCTAATTGGTGAGCTAATTGGTGTACTACTAATTAATTAATTAATTAGCTTATCTAAATGCACCATTGAATTGGCTCTATAAGGATACAATAATTTGCAAATATCACTTCTACATGCTAGCTCTATTTTTTTCTTTTTTTAATACCCTGCTGATAATAATAATTTCTGACAACTTCCAAATTCAGATTCCAGATACTATCTTGTTTTTACAATAACAATTTTACAAATGATACTGTGCCAAAGAGAATAGTTCTAAATATTATAAATAAATAAATAAAAAGGCAATCTACAAGTGAGATAGATTTGTAGCGTTTTTTTGTCGCGCTCAATATTTATTATTAATTTTTTTTTTCATATAAAAAACAAGTCTTCTCATCTGATCTATGTTAAATATATTTAAAAAATATTCTACACATATTTTCATAATTTTACATTCATTAAGTAAACTTATATTAACCTGAATGCAAATTGACGTTTTTATTATAAAAATAAAATAACCAGCTTCTAACCTAAGAAGTTGGAAAAACTTTTCTTTCAATGTAATCTAAGAATAACTTCTATTCAAAAAATCGTATTCTCACATTGAAAATGTAAATTGTAAGCAAATTTTCAGACCATGTGACTGACTCAAAAAAAAACAACGCAACCACAATTAAACTTACATTCGATGATTACTGCTCATTCTTAAACTTAATTATTTGGTTTATTGCAAATAAGCGAAGATATTTATCATACTTTTTTTTAAATACGCAGTGCTTAAATGAATCTATAAAAAAGAAAATTAAAAACAAAATTGTTATTTTTAAATAATCAATATTATATTATATTATTCAGTAGATAACTATTACAAATTTTTATTCATTTCGTGCTTCAAGAGAAGCAGAGAAATCATTTTCCTTTTCGATTGTTATGCGTTAGGTACAAATTGTATTGTTATGTTCAGTAAAAGGGACTTCTCAAAGTAGAACTAATCTGAGCATATTTTTTCTGGCCTTTTAAACAGTTATCATTTTCTTATCATAATGAAAATTGTCAAACTGGGAAATACATAGCGTTTGCATAAATATTGTCTAGTATCTCCTACCACAATCTAGAAAAAAAAACAACAATTATCATTTTTTTTCATAAAAAGAGTAGGGAATTGCACAAATAAGACTAAGAATAAAGATACTGAAAATTTAACACTACTAATCAACGTGTACCTTCACAAAACTGATTCTAAAACTTACAAAGTTTCCAACGAGCTAAAGGAAATTTGTTCGTCTTATCATATGATCCCTTTAAATAACTGAAACTTTGTAAAAAAATGAGATAAATGTTTATAGCCTTAAAAAAAAATGTTTATTTCTGTGAAAAAAATTTTCAACTTCGCTGGGATTCGAACCCACGCCTGAAGATTTCCGGGCTGGTGCTCTAATCCTCCTCTTAGTGGGACGAGACCGACTGTAGATCTGGGTTCGAGTCCCAGTGCAGCTACATTTTTTTTTGCGCAGATAAAGCAATTTTTCCAGGACTCTTAACCATTTTCGCTTAGAGCAAAATTCAATTAGTTGAATAAGGCAGTGAGTTTAGCTCGGAACTGTATATAATAAAAAATTTCGATACAAAAGTTGAAAACCAACAATTCTGTTTCTGTCTTAAAGAAACTTACAATTTTCCTTATGGCACAATCCACAGAATAGATAAGTGGATCTTCACAACAACAACAAAAAAAAGAAGAAAACATTCGTCGATAGAAAAAATTTAAATTTTTCGAATGACATAATTTTTCTGTACTCGTTTCAAATTAAAAATAAGATATGTATCGACATTGTTATCAAATGCAGTCACAGGGGACGCACAGTGGGTAAAAAAAAGTTTCTCTGTACAAATCTATTTAAAAAAATGTATTCTGTTATTTAAAAAATTTATTATTTAGTTACCAAACTTAAATTTTATTTTCAACTTTGCAGAAGTACAATTTTTTCTGTAGAAAAATTCATAGTTTGGCTATTTTTCTACTAAAAGGTTAAATTTCTTTACGAAATTGAACTTCAAACATCCTTCCGATGAATATTTTCTATGATAATTAGCAAATTCACAAGAATTATTAATTATTTAAACAAATTTAATTAACAAATTCAGAGTTTGGCTATTTTTCAACGAAAAGGTTCAATTTTTCTACAGAAAAAATGGACTGATAATGTTTTTACGAGAACTCTTTCCTACGATACATTTTTGTACATAAAAAATTGTCCTTAAAAATATTTAAACTCTGAATTTGTTTATTAAAATTGTTTAAATAATTTAAAATCTTCTAAATTTTAATAATTTCGTAGCCAAGAGTCGTAAGAAAGACAATCCTAGTCGATTTCGTTAAACAAAATTGACTCTTTTAATTGAAAAATAGCCATACTCTGCATTTGTTTATTAAAATTCTCCCAATATCTTCTAAATTTTTAAATTATCGTAGCAAAGAATCATAAAAAACACATTCTTAGTTCATTTCGTAAAACAAAATTGACCCTTTTCATTGAAAAATAGCCAAACTCTGAATTTGTTTATTATAATTGTCTCAATAATTAATAAATCTTCTAAATTTTTAAAGTATCGTAGCGAAGAGTCATCAGAGAAATATTCTTAGTTGATTTCGTAAATCAAAATTGACCCTACTAATAGAAAAATATCCAAAATATTAATCCTATTCAGTGAAAACTACCCGAACTCTGAATTTGTTTATTAAAATTCTTTCCATAATTAATAAATCTTTTAATTTTTTAAATTATCGTAGCGAATAATCATTAAAGAAATTTTTTTAGTTAGTTTCCTTAAACAAAACTGTGCTTATTCCTCGAAAAATAGCCAAACTCTGAATCCTACTCATTGAAAAATAACCAAACTACGAATTTTCAAATTAAATTTGTTTCAATAATGAATAAGTCATATATGTTTAAATTATCGTAGCAAAGAGTCATGAAAAAGATATTCCTAGTTGATTTCGTGAAAGAAAATTGGCTCTATTTCTGGAAAAATAGCCAAACTGTGAATTTTTAAAATATAAAATGTATAAACAATTGCCAAATAGTATCTATTTTAAAACGGTACTTCAGAAAAGTTAAAGGAATAATAATTTTATTGTTAAATTAAAAATCCAAACACAAAAATCTTTTCGAAATTTAAAAATATTTTATTAAAAAAAAAGAAGGTCCAAATTGAATGAAAAATGTTCACTAAAAATTTATTTGCCCACATAAACTTTTTTTGTTCCACTGGGCGACGATGAGAGCATTTCAATCTAGTAATAATCGTACAAACTAGAGTACTGCTGCAAATATGAATAATCTTTTGTACAATCGTCTACAATTAAAATACTTAACGTCATTAATGTTACAAGTGTAGCAAATTGAATCTTCAGTTGCTCAATAATCAAATGTCACGAATATAATTTTAGAAATAAAAACGTTCATCAAGAGTAATCAAAGTGTGCAAAATTCGACACCAATGACAATTAAAAACCACAAATTTCTTTGCAATTCTTCACTCCTACAGTCTTATCACGGATGCTAGTTTAATTATTGACTACAAAATACTATTCTCGAAACGGAGAACAACGTCGATAGATCTCAGAGTTTTTCAACAGCACACGTGAACACAGAATTACGTTTCTAATTCTAACATGCCCCTTCTTTAAAGACTTCTTCGGCGCACCGTATCGCTTCAAAAGTCCCCAAATTCTTTTGATTAAACGTCAGAAACTAAACCGAACAATTAACGTCTGCCTAACTTCATTTATTTCTTCTTTTGTAGACTCTTTTTTCGGTTTAACTTCCAGCCTATCGTAAATAATTAGATTAGAGCCACTGTGAAATTGGCGCGCTTGGTTAGACCAATTGTAGGCGTGCGCCCCCACGCCGGACACGCACATTTTTGCGCGCGCCTCTTAGGCGTACGCACATTACTGCGCGCGCCTCTTAGGCGCACGCACATTGCTGCGCGCGCCACTTAGACGCACGACGCTGCCCGAGGCAGAGACGCCCACCGTTTTGCGCATGTGAGAGCCAAGCTGAGTTCTTCAACTGATTTCAGAATGGCTCTAATTCGCTCCCTGTCAATAAAGTTTAAATTAAACGGATAACGTATTAGCGCACACACCTAACGAATTCGTCTAAGATTAATGATAGATTAACGTAGCGAAACTAATGCGAAGGAGCTGCGGGTAACAGCAAATAAATAAGAATAACGAGAATTCGTGTTTCATGTTCAGAGTGGCGATTCAGCGGAAGATTCTCAATTTCCGGTCATTTTCCGGTCAAGTTTTTCCATTTTTTCCGGTTAATTAAGTAAAATATTCATATTTGCCGCAAGATTGAAAAAAAATTTATTTTAATTTATCACATTCATTCTAAAAATCCTTTAATACAGCAGAGCGAAAAATTTAAAAATAACTGAATTTTGAAACAAATACTTGCATTTTTCACAAAAAATATAAATTTTCAATAAAAATGGAAAAGTTAAACTTTCAATTAGAAAAATTAGTTGGAATAGTTGAATTTTAGGCTAAAAAGATCAATTTTCAACTAAAATGATGAATATTGCACTGAAATTCTTGAATTTTCAACCACACAGATGAAGTTTCAAACAACAAGATTAATTAAATAGTTGAGTTTTTAATTAAAAGAGACCAATTTACAACCAAATAGTTGAATTTTAAACTAAAAAAAATCAACTTTTAACCGAAAATGTAATAGTTACATTCCTAGTTAATAAAATTGATTTTTTAATCAAATTCTTGAATTTTTAATCAAAATGATGAATCTTCTACTCAAATAGTAAAATTTTCAAAATAAGAAAAATTTATATGTACCTGAAAAAAAATAAATTGTCAACCAAAACTCAATTAATTGCATTTTAAGTTAAAAAAATGTATGTTCAGACAAACAGATGAATTTTTAAATAAGACTGAAAAATTCAACTGAGATGATGAATATTTAAATGAAATAATTGAATTTTAGACGAAGAAGATGAATTTTCAACCAAGAAGATTAATTTCTATCAGAAAAGATGAATTTCAAACTGGACAAGAGAATTTTTTAACAAAAAATTCAATTTGGAGTCAAAAAATGAATGCTCAACCCAAGAAATAAATTTTTAATTAAAACTATGAATCTTCAAAAAAATAAATCAATAATGATAATTTTTTTAAAGATGTCAAGTTTTAACCAAGTAATTTTATTTCCAACCAAAAAGATGAATTTTTAACTAAAATGATAAATATTTAATTGAAATACTTGAATTTGCAACCGACAAGAAGATAATTTTCTATGAAAAATTTTGATTTTGTGAAAAATACGTGTTTTTGTAACAATAGAGTTGAATTTTCTACTAAAAAAGAACAATTATCATTCAAATTGTTGAAGTTTGAACTGGGAAAGATCAATTTCCAACTAAAAATGAAACAGTTGAATTTTCCGTTGAAGAAATTAATTTTCAACCAAACTAGTGAATTTTCAACTGGAATTCTTGAATTTTTTACCAAAAAGATAAATTTTCCAACATAAAAAAGATTAATTTTCTAGAAAAAGATGAATTTTCCACAAAGCACATATATTTTCGAACAAATAGTTGAATTTTTAAGTAAAAAAATGTCAATTTTCAGTCACACGGTTAAAATTTCATTAAAAAAAAAAATTAATTTAAGATCAAACAGAAACCCGTTTTCTGATGAAAAAACTTTGTATTCTAAAAAAGCATGAAAAAGAGTTTTAATTAAAAAATAGACTTTAAAACTACCTTACTGTTCGACTCATTAAAGTCAAAAATAACAATTGAAAAAAAGAGAGAAAATAAACTTTCAACCAAAAATAGTGCAGTTCAGTTTTCTTAAAAAAATCGAATTCTTAAAAGAAACAACGTATTTTCAGCAAAATAGTTCAATTTTCTACTGAAATAGTTAAATTTTTAGCTAAAAAAAATTATTTTTTAACAAATTAGTTACATTTTCAATCAGAGATGAATTTTCAACCAAACAAAAAGAATTTATAACAACAGTTCAATTTTTAAATAAATAATTTGATTTCCAACCTAAAAGATGAATTTTCAAATAAATATTTAACTGAAATACTAGAATTTTCAACCGACAAGAAGATTAAATTTCAAAGAAAAAAATAATTTTCTGCGAAAAAGTTTTGATGTTTTTAACAAAATACGTGTTTTTCAACGAAATAATTGAATTTTTTATTGAAAAATATGAATTATCATTCAATGTGTTGAATTTTGAACTAGGAAATCTGATAAACTTTCAACTGGAATAATTGAATGTTTTACCAGAAAGATAAATTTGCAAACACAAAAGAGATTAATTTTCTAGAAAAAGAAGGTGCAATTTTTCACAAAGTACATATATTTTTCAACAAAAAGTTGAATTTTTAGGTAAAAAATGTCAATTTTCAGTAAAAAGTTGAAATTTCATTAAAAAAAGATAAATTTTAAATCTAAGATCCACAAAAATTTATTTTCTGATGGAAAAAAATTTGGTATTCTAAAAAATCATGAAAAAGATTTTTAATTAAAAAACTTTAAAACTACCATACTATTCGGCTCATTAGAGTCAAAAATAACAATTGAAAAAAGAGGGATAAAATAAATTTACCACCAAAAATAGAATAGTTGAATTTTTTATTAAAAATCTAATTTTCAACTTTTAACCAAGTAGTTGAATTTTAAACATGTAAATGAATCCAAAACATAATAAATCACTTTTTCAAATTGACAAAAATTATTTAAATATGAAAATTTGAATTTTACTGCAATCATAAATAAATTCCCGGTTTTTAAAATTAAATTCCCGTTTTTTCCGGTCAAGTCGCCACCCTAATGTTAAATCAAACACAATCGATTCTTTTACTCACTCAGCTCAGCGCGATTTCTATATTCAAAAACTTATAAGTGATAGAGAGAGAGAGAGGAAAAATACTTAATATTGATTTTGAACTCGACTCGCGAGTCGCACATAGCCAAATGTATATTAAATCTAGAATTAATTTTACAGAAAGTGGAATCTGTAAACAGAGCGCCTAGTGAAGCTCAAATCTATTATATATCTTTTTTTTTTTTAATCCAGCAGCTTATGTATTTATGAGATCATTTCAAAGCCTTACCTTATCCCTTAATTAAAATTTTCCAATCGTCCTTTTTTTTCTTTACAAAAAAAAAAGAACATTATTCAATGAGGAAAGTGTCAGTAAATTTACTTTAAAATGTTTTTAGTCAGCAATATTCCAAGTTCTAGAATCGCTAGACGCCCTGAAAATCATTAAATTTTCAGAAGATCCCAAGTTTTGTCAATATAGCTTCAGCAGACCCAGAGCGCAAGTCACAATATCGGAAGGATTCTGCATCTATTCACACAGGAAATAATAATAAGAAACAGAGAACTTAAATCTTACAATGAACAAAATTTTTAGCGTTATAAATTTGCTATCATCACGTTGCTTGAAATTTTGAACATCCATCTTTGGCACAGTATGTAGAAGGGTTTTTGTGGAAAGAGAAAAAAGAAAAGATAAGGGGAAACGCAAAACTAGCACACACATCGTCGCCACATTCTCCTCCTTATTTTGATATTCTCTGACATCAACGAAGAAGCGCAATTATTAGTCATTTATTTGGTCTTCATTGCTTCAAATTGATGCGTCAAATGAAGATTTTTTTCTCTACGAATGGCTCAAGGCCCCTGGAAATCACCGTTCGCCCTTTTTTTCTTGTAATAATCAAAAGAAAAAAAAATGCGCGTCGTCAGATACACCCAAAAGCAGAACCGAGCAAATTTTATTTTCCTTAGATTTGACACTAAAAAAAATGGTAAGTCACGAAAGCGTAAACCGATGTAGACAATTTTTATTTGCTTTTGTGATTGACCGTGATTTTTACGAAACATCTGCTCGGTTCTACTTTTGGACGAACCCAGCGATAAAAAAACCATCCTTCAGGAACCAGATTCATGGCAATTTTTCGTTTTGTTTACACCGTTTTTTGCTTTCGCAGTCATCAATGTACCTATTGTCTCATTAAAAAAGGTGATTAGGTGACATTTTTTAAAAAATAAGTGATAAACAAATGTTAAATAAGACAAACAAGTTGTAATTTTTAATTAAACAAAAATAAAAACTATTTTTTTACAAAACCATTTAATTGTTTACAACATAGTTAAATCTGTTACTAAATTGTTGATTTTTCAAACAAAAAAGATTAATAGTCTGCATTTTTAAACCATAAAAGTTCAATTTTTAATCAAAAAATTAAGCAGATGAATTTCTACTGAGAAAAATTAATTTTCAATTAAAACAACAAAGATAAAAACGAATTTTCTACAAAAAAGTGGAATTTTATACCAAATTTTTCAATTTTTAACAAAATAGTTTAATCATCAACCAAAGTAGATTAATCTTCAACTAAGAAGTTGCATCTTTAATCAAAACGGGATGAAATTTCTACCAAAAAGTAAATTTTATACCAAGAAAAAATTTTCAGTCAAGAATATTAATATTAAGCCAATTGTTGAATTTTCAACAAAAAGGATTAATGTTTATCAAAAAATTTTACAGTTGATATTTCCACTATTAAACTATAATAAAAAATAAAAAACAGTTAGATTTGACCAAACAGTATATATTTTCAACAAGACTAGATTTTGACAAAAAAAAATGATTTTCTACTAAAAAAAGACGAATTTTCAACAAAAAACATAATTTTGTAAACAAAATGTTGAATTTTTAACCAAACATGGAGTAGATAAATTTTCATTGAGAATGAATTTTCAATAAAAACAAAAACTAATTTTCTACAAAACAGTTTAATTTTATTCCAATTTGTAGATTTTCCAAGCCAAAAAACCTAATTCTCTATCAAATAATTTAATTTTAAAAACAAGAACACGAAATAACAACAAAAAATTTAATTTACAATTAATCAGTTGACTTTTTTAACAAAATATTTGAATTTGTAATTTAAAAAACTTGTTTACAACAAAACGAATTTTTAATTTAATTTTTTAACCAAAAAAAAACGAACTTTCAACTAAAATTATGAATCTTCAACTAAAAAAAAAAAATGAAATTTAAAAAAATTCTTTCAACTTTCAACCAAGTAGTGAAATTTTTAATGAATAATTTTTTTGGCTAAAAATTCTACTTTTGGGTTACTAATTCTACTACTTAGTTAAAGATTTAACTATTTTATTGAAAATTAAAGTCTTTTGTTAAAAAGCAATCGTATTTGGACACAAAATTATACTGTTTGGCAGAAAATTCATTTTTTTTAGATTGAAAATTCATATTTTTTGGTCGAACATTCATCTTGTTTGATTGAAAATTAATTCTTTTTATTTGAAAAGTCTATTATTGTATTTTTTAAATAAATAATTGCTTTTACTTAAAAAACATACTTTTTGTAAAAATTCAACGATTTTTTTGAAAAAGTCATTGTTTTTGGTCGAAAATTTTGTACTTTTGTAGAAAATTTATATTTTTTTGTTGAAAATTTATCTTTTGGTAGAAAAATCTTTTTTTTTTAGTTCTTGAAAAATCACATTTTATATTTGAAAGTTAATAAATTTTATTGAAAAGTCTATTATTATATTTTTGGTGTTAAGTTCAAAATTCTACAAATTATTTGAAAAATTATTTTATTGAAAATTAAACTAGGTTCTTAAAAAGTCACCTTTTATATTTAAAAGTTAATAATTTTTAATGAAAAGTCTACTATTATATTTTTTCGTGTTAAGTTCAAAATTCTACAAATTGTTTGAAAGTTTATTTATTTTATTGAAAATTGAACTAGATGCTTAAAGAGTCACCTTTTTTTGTTTAAAATTAACCTCTTGGTTCAAAAGATCTATTTCGATTGATGGTTAGTTCTTTTTATCAAAGACAAAACAAAAACAAAAAAGTAGTATTTTTGAGTCGAATATTGATAATTTTTGGATTGAAAATTCTCTTTTACTTTAAAAATCGTCTTTTTGTGTGAAAAATTCAACTATTTGCTAAAAAAATATTACCTTTTGGCTAAAAATTCATCTCTTGGTTAAAAATTCTACTATTCGGTTTAAAATGTAACTGTTTTGTTTAAAAGTCATCTTCTTTGGTTAAAAATGGATCCTTTTTTATTGAAAGCTAATTATTTTTATTTGAAAAAAATTCTATTTTTATTTTATAATTAATCTAAATTCACCTATTTTCTTAAAAAGTAATCTTTTTTAATCAAAATTTCAACTGATTGATTAAAAACTTGTATTCTGGGATAGAGAATCAATCCCTTTGGTGCAAAAATCCTCATTTGTTACAAAAGTCATATTTTTTAGTTGAAAATTCATCTTCCTTGCTTCAAAATTAAACTAGCTTGTAAAATTTTCATCTTTTCAAATTAAAATATTTCAGATAATGTTTGCAAATTTGATCATTTGGTTCAAGATTCATCGATTAGGAAAGTGCAATGAAAACTATATATGATGTGCAAGTTGAAATTTTGAATAAAATTGTAGCTTTTCAACTGAAAAAAGGTGACAAAAAATGAGAAACCCCAAAATAGGAGAAAA
This sequence comes from Belonocnema kinseyi, assembly GCF_010883055.1. Classification (NCBI taxonomy): domain Eukaryota; kingdom Metazoa; phylum Arthropoda; class Insecta; order Hymenoptera; family Cynipidae; genus Belonocnema; species Belonocnema kinseyi. The sequence goes on along the minus strand of NC_046665.1, from coordinate 111,821,837 downwards.
AGGTGAAACTCTGTGATGATTGCTTTCGTGACTTACCATTTTTTTTTTTTACCGCCAAGCCTAAGTAACAAAATCTGCTTGGTTTTGCTTTCGGACGGATCTAACGACGCGCATTTTTTTTTAAATTATTTCCTTCTACTTTTTAGATTAATTGATAGAAAATGATTTCCAGGATTCTTGCATAACTGAAGCTTTGTAAATCAATTATTTGTAAGCAGCATCGAATATTTTTGGCTAACCAACGTTTATTATCTAAAAAGGTCGTTATTTGTGTTCGTGTATTTCTAATATGTAAATAGACGAATTATTTCTACGTGCTATAACGACGGTGCACGAGACATTCGCCAAGGAAAAACTTCAAGAACGATTTTCTAATTGTAAATTGTGTTTTTCGTTTTAAATCGCTAGCACTTGGGCGCTTAAAAGCATTCAGTCAAGTCGCACAAATACACACACACACACACACACACGCACTTTCTCTCTGGTGTCGTTTTCCGTGCAAAAACTGATTAGAATACGACTCGCTATTTTTTTTTCTTTTTTTTTCAATCGCACGAAACACATATATAACAAAAGTATGTACCAGTCATTGGGAAATAAGAACAACACTATTTACGTAACGAAAAAAGCAGATCAGTCGCCGTCAGAATCACTATCATCGAACTTGTTTGGAACAGACAGAAAACTGTCCCCCTCGGTTTGTTCAATTATTGCCTGCTGCAATTCTTCCCGTTCGAATTCAGCCGCCAAATGACGCTTCTTCGCTCTTAAGTTGATATTCTCCTGTTCGGTTCTCTCAGTCCGGAATTCGTGGACTAGTGGATAAATGTATTCAATCGCACGCTCGATCGATTGTATGGTGGGAGCTGGAAACATTTTTTCAATGGTGAGATAAAAAAAAATAATTTTTTTCTCTCTTCTTTTTCGAATGTTTACGACTACCGGCCGGAAATTTGTTCAAATCAGCTCTGTGCATTAGGGTGGTTTAAAAATGCATGGAAATTTTTTTTTTTCATTCCCTCCCCTCCCCCCTCCGCCATTTTATCCCAGGTCCAAAAAAAGAAATTCCCTAATTTTAAAATTTTTTTGTCACTTTTTTTTGAGCTTTTAAAATAATTTTTTATGGTCTGAAAAAATGTGACGGGAAAGTATGGGGACCTGTAGAGAATTATTCAACGAAGAAATTTATCGATCAGATATATGGGTTTGGCACCCCTAAGACACCCCCACGAGTACCTGAAAAGTACCCTTAAAACCAAAAAGGTCAATTTTTCATTAAATCGACCTTTTGAACACTGTATTCTCGTCTTATTTTAACTTAAAATTATTAATATTGGTCTGATGAAATATTTATTATTATTGTTTAATTAATTAAAATTTGTTTTAATAATTTTTTTCCCCGAAAATTCGTTTTCTCCCTAAAAATTATTATTATTAGTCTAGTGGAATATTGATTAACATTGGTCCATTGATTTCTTTATTATTTCAACAAATGGAATTAGTTTAAACATTTTTTTTCGAAAATTCGCTTTTTCCCTAAAAATTATTACTATTGGTCTAGTGCAGGAGTCTCCTCAATCCACAGGTGCAGCTTGACCCAGGATCGCTCGGCCTTTTTCAAGAACTACCATTTTTTTTCGACGGGAAACTGAGAGGCAATTTATGATCCCTTTGAAAAAAATCCCTTGAAAAACTTGACAGAGCTTGAAATACAAAGTATTTTATTTAAAGTGCTTGAACTAACAATTGCCGATAATTGTTCACAAATAAATGTTTTCGACATTAATAATACTAAATAATATAAAAATACTAATAATAATAAAAATAAGAGGTCAAAAATAAATTCAAGGCGTTTAAAATTTAAGAGTTTTTTTTCGAATCGATAATCTGCAAATAAAATTATTTCAGAATAAGGGTTCGAAAAAAGAAAAATTACAAACTTTAAAAACTGATTACTTAAAATTCAAAGAAATTAAAATTGCATTAGCGCTTTTAAATAAAAATAATTTTTTATTTAATACTACTTTAAAGTATATTGAATGTTTTAAGGTCAAAGCTGCTTAAATTGTAGACTTTTAAATTTTGTATTACAATTAAAAAAATTAAAATTGATGCCACATTTTTTTTTTTGACAACGAAAAAGTCATTTTTGACAACGAAAAATTCATTTTTGGTCATTTTTACCTCTCAAAATGTAAATTTTTTCTTTAAAAAAAGATCTTTCTCTTTCGCTCCCCTAGGAATCGAACCAAAGATTAATATAAAAAAGAAATTATTAAATAATTCGAATATACTTTGAAAAAAAAAAGTAATTAATTTTTAATAGAAAAGTTTTGAAAAACGCTATCGCAACTGAAGGGAACGAATTCTTTGCATTGCTATTAACAGATCGTAAAAACGGCAATTTATTTATTTTTTTGTATCTGTTAGATATAATAATATAACAAATTATATTCCAATTTATTCCATTGAATATTTTATTTTACAATATTAAAGTAACGAAAACTAAACATTTATTAAAGATTCTTATTACTTTTTCAGTAGAATATTTATCAACATTGTTTGATTAATTTTATTAAACAAATTCTTTTTAATACAAATTATTACTTAAATACTACTGATAAATTAATTAATAATCAGTAATTAATTATTACTGATAAATATTCCACTAGACCAATAGTAATCATTTTTAGGAAAAAAAAGGAATTAAAAAATTTTTTTAAATAAATTCCCATTGCATGAAATTCTTCATTGGATAATTCTCAACAGGGTCCCATACTGTCCCGTCCCTTTTTTTTCAAACCCTAAAAAATGATTCCGAAAACTCAAAAAAGTGATTTTTCCCCATGCATTTTACATGGGAAACTTCAAGTCATAACCGGCACCTCTAAAATCGAAAAAAAAATAGGAAAACTTATTTTTTCTTTGTTTAAAATTTACTTTTATAACTGCAAATTGAACTATTCTAGTTTTCGTTTGTAAATTTATCTTTTCTAGTTGAAAATTAATTTTATGTTTGACCGGAAAATTTAAATCGTAAATATAATTATTCTATTTTTAGCTGAAAATTTACCTGTTTTAGGTGAAAATTCAATAATTTCTTGAAAATCCTTCTTTTTTGGTAGAAAAGTAATTTTCATATCTGAGCTGTAACTATTCCATTTTCGATTGAAGACTTATATTTTTAGTTGAAAATTAATCAATTTCGCTGAAAAGTTGTTTTTTGTTTGTTTAAAATTTAATTTATTAACTGAAAATTAAACCATTCTCGTCTTGGTTTGTAAATTTATTTTTTTTAGTTGAACATTTATATATTTTTCTGAAACTGTATCTTTGTTTTTGTAGAAAATCCATCTTTTGGGTTTAAAATTGAATTTTTTTAAAATTGATTGTATTAACTAGAAAATTAATTCCTCTATTTTTGGTCAAAAAATCATTTTTTTTTAAATTTGTTCTTTTTTTGTTGGGCATTTGTTTTTCAAACTTTTTAACTATTCTAATTTTTGTGCAATATTGATTTTTTTGTTATTGAAAATTAATCTTTTTAGTTGAAAATTCAACTAACTATTTGGCAAAAATTTATCTTTTTGATTTGAAAACTTAACTAAAAAATGTTTAAAAAATATTTGGAAACAATTTTTTTGCAATAATATTATTAATTTTCAAGGTGATTGCTTCGCTTTATACCTAGAAGAATGTAGAAATTGGGATATTATAGCAACCCTGAATAAGGCGCTATGTTATTGACAAATAATAAATAAATATGAGAAATAAATATATTTTTAAAAAACCGCAACTCTCTAGCCATAAACAACAATTATTTTTATTAAATCTAATTAATTATTCAGTAACTCCTAAAGAAAAATTAAAAACAGTTGAAAATTTCAGAAAAAATGGATAATAAATTGTTTAAACGATTATTTTTGTTAACTTGGATTAATTATCACTTCTCTCTAATTGAAAATAAATTACTTTAATGAAATGTTAATAATAATCAATTATTTAAACAATTCATTTTCTTGACTCTAATTAATTATTTGACTCATTTTAATTGAAAATTGGACTAAAAGTGAATTTTTTTAAACTGCAATTTTGTAGCATTATTCTAAGAGAATATTATTCATAACAATAATAAATTGTTTAATAGAACACTTTTTTAACATTGATAAACTATCGCCTCTCTCTATTTGAAAATTGGACAAAAAATGGACAATTTTTGAAAAAACCGCGACATTCTAACTATTCTATGAGAAAATTGCTAAAAACAATCATAAATTGTTTAAAAACTGTATCTAATTATCAGTATAAAATGGTATTTTATGTACTAGAAACAACTTTTATTTTTAAAAAACCACAACAAAATTATAACTACCGCAAAAATCTCGCAAAACCCATTTTTTTAATTATGGGGTTTCTTTTGAACCATATAAAACAGACTTATAGGGGTGATATTTGAAAAGTGATATTTTATTCGTATTCTATGTCCAATTTTTAATAGATATGTTCAATTTCAACTCGATTCAGATAATATTGAAGATTCTAAATAAACTTTACAAAACCGTTCTGTTTTCTTATGGAAAATAACGTGTCTAAATATAATTTTTTTCAAACATAAAAAATAGATCTATTTCTGTGTGGAATCGAAAAAATTTCCGGTACAAAAAAAAACGAATTTACAACGAAAATGATGAATTTTTAACAAAAATGACGAATATTTAACTGAAATACTGAAATTTTCCATAAGATTAATTTTTTTTTACAAAAAAAGATAATTTTCCAGCAAAATGCATGAATTCTCAATCAAATATATCAGCTTAAAAAAAATGTTCAACGAAATAGTTTAATCTTAATATAAAAAAAAAATCAGTACAACGCGTATATTTTCAACTTTAATGGCGAATCTTCAACTGGAATAGATGCATTTTAAACCGAAAAATAACAAATTTACAACTAAAATGCTCAATCTTTAACTGTAACAGTTGACTTTTAAACAATAAAAAAAATAATAATTTGTACCAAAAAGTTCGAACTTTCAACTAAAAAAGATAATTCTTCGGTCAAAAAAAAAGTTAAATTTTCATATAAAAAAAAATTAATCTTCAACTAAAAAATTGAATTTTTTAACTAAAATAATGGAATTTGTAACTCGAATAGTTACATTTTTAGTTAAGAAAAAAATTATTATAAAAGAAAAAAAAATTGACAAAAAAACGTAAATTTTCAACTGCAATAGTTAAATTATCAGTAAAAAAAATTAATTCTCAGCCAAGGAAAAAGCGAATTTTCTAAAAAATATCTCATTTTTCACGAAAGAAATAAATTTTTAATTAAAATTATAGATCTTCAACTAAGAAGTCCATTTTCCGCAAAATTGTTTAGCTTTCAAGCAATCAATTAAATTTTCATTCCAATTAAGAAGAAATCTGAACGAAAAATGTAGTGGTTGATATTTCAACAAAAAAGATTTTCATTTTTATTCAAGAACAGTTAAATTTAACCAAAAAATACGACTTTTTAACAAGAGTTGAATTTTCAACTAATAGAAAAAAATTTCAATCAAGATATAAAAAATTGCAAAATAACTGTTGATTTTTTAACAAAGAAAATGAATTTTCCAAATGAATTTTTTCCAAAATTAATTTTAATTTTACCAATTAAGAATTATTGCTATTCAATTTTGTTAATTAATCATCAAATAATACTAAAAAATATAATAAATTCAATTTAAACTGTTTCAAATTCCTAAATTTTCAAGTAGAAATCTGGGTTTTCAAAAGGAGAGATAAATTTTTAACCGAATAGTTGAATTTACAACAAAAAATAATTTTCTACCAAAAAGACGATTTAAAAAACAATACCTTGGCTCTCGATCAAACAAAAAGCTGAATTTCGACATAAAAAATAACAGTTTTCAACCAAAAATGGAATAGTTAAATTTTCAGTTAAAAAAAATATATTTCCCGAACAAGAAAAAAACTGATTTATTTTAAAAACAAATTGAATTTACGTTTTAACCAAGTATTTTATTTTCAACCAAAAAGATGGATTTTTTACTAAAATTATGAATATTTAAATTCAATACTTGGATTTTCAAGCAAAAAAAAAATAATTTGCGCATAAGACGATTAATTTTCAACCAAGAAAGACTACTAGAAAAAAAATGTATAAATTTTTACCGAAAAAGTCGAATTTTTAATCGAAAAAGATAAATTTTGAAATACCAAGTTAAATTTTCAACCAAACTAATGAATTTGCAACTAAATTTATAAACCATCATCTGAAATAGATGATTTTTAAAGAAAAAGATGAATTTTTGGGAAAAGAATTCAATTTTGAACTAAGAAGTTTTATTTTTAACCAAAGAGATGAATCTTCAACTAAAAGCATGTAATTTTCAATTGGAATAGTTGAATTTTCCGGTAAAAAAAAACAACTAATTTGCAACAAAGTCGAAACTAATTGCAAAAAAAATTAGTCAAGAAGATTAATTTTCAGCCCAGAAGATAAATCAAAGCAAAAACTTGACAATTAAAAAGATATTTTTTGTGCAAAATATTCAATAGTTATATTTCCAGGGAAAAAATTAATTTTCAGCGAAATTGAGTTTAAAAAACATGAGGGTGAATTAAAAAATAAAACATATTAAAAAAAAAAAAACACTAAATTGAGTGAAATTGAGTGAATTCAGAAGAATTTAAGGGAAATAAACAAAAAGTAAAGAGAATTCTGAAGAAGTCAGGGAGAATTCGAAATCGATTCAAAAAAATTGCAAAAAATATTTTAAAGTCGCTTCAAATCTTTGAAACCCTGCGAAATGTCTCATTTATTGCGAATAAATTCTTTGAAATTCACGAAAATATTACAAAATCCTCTGAAATTCTATGAAATTTGATATTTTTGAAATCCTGGAAAATTTATTAAAATATCTTATAGACTCTGAAAAATCATTCCACAATCTAGGAAATTCTTGACAAACGTATGACATTTTTTTTAAATCCCTCAAAATCCCTGGAAATCCATTGAAATTTGTTTAAATCTCTTGCAAACGCATTGAAATATTTAAAATATTCTAAAATATTTTCAATCCTTTGAAATTTCTTTGAAATTCTCGAAATTAATTTAAAATTCCTTGGAATCTTTTAAAATGCCCTAAAATATTTCATATCCTTATAAATCTTTTGAAATCTCTCGAAACTATTAAAAGCTTTTGAAAATGCCTTGGCATCTTTTGAAATACCGTAAAATATTAAAAACCTTTTAAAATCCCATTAAAATACTGAAATCGATTGAAATTTTTTTAAATACCCTTAAATGTTTCAAATCCTTTAAAATCACTTGAAATCCCTTGCAATTTTTTTAAATTCGTGAAAATTCCCTCAAATT
>NC_046665.1:111811785-111814354 GCF_010883055.1 Belonocnema kinseyi | reverse complement strand
AATTCCTTTGAAATCCCTTCAAATTGTTGAGAAATATTGAAAATTCCTTGAAATCTCATCTTGGTCCTATAAAATTGTACCATATCTTCCGAAATACTACGAAATTCTTTAAAACTCTGTCAAACCATTTTTTAAGCCTTGAAAATCATTCAGATCTTTAGAAATGTTTTAATCTCTTGAAAATTTCTTGGAATCTTTTAAAATACCCAAATATAATTAACATCATGTGAAATCTTTTGAGATCCCTTGAAACATTTTTTAAAAAGCTCTTAAAAATGCCTTGGAATCTTTAAAAATACCCTAAAATCTTTAAAAATCCTTCGAAATTCTTACAAATTACTGAAATCTTTTAAAACTTTCTGAGAATCTAATTTTTTTCCTTTCATGTGTCACGAAATTCTTTCAAAGCCAATCGAAAAATTTTTTAATCCCTCAAAACTGTTCAACTCTTTATAAATTCTGTAACAAAATTTGAAAATGTCTTAAAGACCCTAAAATAATACAAATCCTTTAATACCTTCCGAAATCCCTTAAAACATTTTTTTTAAACACTTAAAAATGCCTTGGATTTTGTTAAAATACACTAAAATATTTCAAACCTACTGAATTTTTTTAAATCCCTCGAAACTTTAAAAATACCCTCAAATATTTAAAATCCTTTGAAATCCCTTGAAAATTCATCTCTTTTGGTAGAAAATTAATTTTTTTTTTAAATTGAACTATGCCGTTGAAAATTGACCTATGTACTTTTTTAAAAATAAATTTGATTAGTTAAAGATCCATGTCTTTAGAAAAGAAAAATATTTTTATAAGAAGTGTTTTTTTTAATAATGTTCAATGATAAGCGGCCATTAAAGAATTTATTCTTAAAAATGGTATATACTTATGTCATTGTAAATAAATGTAATTTTTTTAAACAAATTTGGAAATATTTGCAAATTATTTCAAATATTTTGTAATATTTGTGAAATTATTGAAATATTAAAAAATTATTTGTGAAATAATTGAAATCTTCGTACACTCTTTGAAATCTATCTGAAATTTTGGTGCAATAATTCAAATCTTTGTGAAATCTTTTATATCTATCTGAAATTTTTGCGAAACATTTTAAATCTTTGAAATATTTATAAAATCATTGCAATCTTTTTGATATCTTTGGAAATATATTCAAAATATTTGAGATGTTTAAAAAAATTTTGGTCATATTTGTGAAATTATTGAAATCTTTGTGAAATCTTTTAAATCTATCCAAAATCTTGGCTAAATGTTTAAAATCTTTATGAAATCTTTGATAGCTATCTGAAATCTTTGTGAAATAATGGAAATCTTTGAAAATCTTTGCGAAATATTCAAATTTTTGTCAAATATCTAAAATTGTTGGTGAAATTATTGAAATCTTGTGGAAATAATTAAAAGTTTTGTGCACTTTTTGAAATCTTAAATCTTTAGGAATCTTCGAGAAATATTTAAAGTATTAAAAAAATTTTTAATATTATTTGCGAGATTATTGAAGTCTTTGTTGAAATCTTTGGGAAATCATTGAAGCCTTTGTGAAATATTTTTAATATATCCGAAATCTTTGCGAAATATTAAAAAAATATTTGATTACATTTGTGAAATAATTGAAATCTTTTTGATATCTTTGGAAATCTTTTCAAAAATTTTAAAATTTTTTGGTAATATTTGTGAAATTATTGAAAAGCATTGAAATCTTTGTGAAATCTTTTAAGCCTATCAAAAATCTTGGCGAAATATTAAACATCTTTATGAAATCTTTGCGAAATATTGGAAATCTTTGAAAATATTTAAAATATTTTTCAAATATCTGATATTGTTTGTGAAATTTGTTTAATCTGTCCGAAATCTCTGCGAAATATTTTTTTAAAAATTTTGATAATATTTGTGAAATAATTGAAATCTTTGTGAAAACATTGAGGTCTTTGAGAAATAGTTTTAATCAATCTGAAATCGTTGTGAAATAATTTAAATCGTTGAAATATTTATAAAACCATTGCAATCTTTTTGATATTTTTGGAAATATTTTCAAAATATATGTGATATTTAAAAAATTTTTTGGTAATATTTGTGAAATTATTGAAATCTTTGTGAAATCTTTCAAGTCTGTCCAAAATCTTGGCTAAATGTTTAAAATCTTTATGAAATCTTTGATATCTATTTGAAATCTTTGAAAATCTTTGCGATATTTTTTAATTTTTTGGTAATATTTGTAAAATTATTGAAATCTTTGGGAAATCTTTTAAGTCCATCCAAAATCTTGGCAAAATATTTAAAATCTTAATGAAAACTTTGGGAAATCACTGAAATCTTTGATATCTATCTGAAATCTTTGTGAAATATTGGGAATGTTTGAAAATATTTAAGAAATATTCATAATATTTGAAAAATGTTTGAAAATATTTAAGAAATATTCATAATATTTGAAAAATGTTTGATAATATTTTGCAAAATTATTGAAATCTTTTGGAAATCATTGGAAATTTTGTGCGCTTTTGGAAATCTATCTAAAATCTGGCCGAAATCTCTGCGAAATATTAAAAAAAATATTTGA
>NC_046665.1:111804607-111811685 GCF_010883055.1 Belonocnema kinseyi | reverse complement strand
TAATTGTGAAATAATTGAAATCTTTGTAAAAAAATTGAAGTTTTTGAGAAATATTTTTAATCTATCTGAAATCGTTGTCAAACATTTGAAATCTGTAAAAAATATTTATAAAATCATTGAAATCTTTTTGATATCTTTGGAAATCTTTTCAAAATATATGAGATATTTAAAAAAATTTTGTTAATATTCGTGAAATTATTGAAATCTTTGTGAAACCCTTTAATTCCATCCAAAATCTTGGCGAAATATTAAAAATCTTTATGAAAAATTTGGGTAATCATTAAAATCTTTGATATCTATCTGAAATCTTTGCGAAATATTGGAAATCTTTGGAAATATTTGAAGTATTTTTCAAATATCTGATATTATTTGTGAAATTGTTGAAAACTATGAGAAACCTTTTGGAAATCTTTGAAGTCTTTGAGAAATATTTTTAATCTATCTGAAATCGTTGTGAAATATTTGAAATATTTAAAATCTTTAGAAAATCATTGAAATCTTTTTGATATCTTTGGAAATCTTTTCAAAATATTTGAGATATTTACAAAAAATACTTGATAATATTTTTGAAATAATTGAAATCTTTACGAAAACATTGAAGTCTTTGAGAAATATTTGTAATCTGTCCGAAATCGTTGTAAAATATTTGAAATCTTTCAAAAATCATTATAATCTTTCTGAAATATTTGGCCATATTTGTGAAACTATTAGAATCTTTGGGAAATCAATGAAATCTTTGTGCAATCTTTAAAATCTATCTGAAATCTTTGCGAAATATTAAAAATATTTTTGAGATATTTGATATTTGCGAAATTATTAGAACCTCGTGTGATATTCTTTAAATCCTGTGCAATCTTTGAAATATATCTGAAATTTTCGTGAAATAATTGGAAACTTTGTGAATTTTTGCGAAATATTTGACACCTTTATGATATGTTTGGAAATATTTGCGAAATGTTTAAAATATTTTTTAAATATCTGATATTATTTCTGAAATTACTGAAATCTTTGGCATTCCTGGAAGTATATATTAAATCTTGAAAAAATATTAGAAATATTCAAAAAATATTTGATAATATTTGTGAAATAATTGAAATATTGGGGAAATCATTGCATCTGTTGCAAAATAATTTTAATCTGTCCGAAATCGTTGAGAAATATTTGAAATATTTGTAAAATATTTGAAATCTTCGGAAAATCATTATAATTTTTTTGAAATATTAGGAAATAGTTTTGAAATATTTGATAATATTACTGAAACTATTGACATCTTTGGAAAATCATCTAAATCTTTGTACGCTCTTTGAAATCTATCTGAAATTATCGTGAAATAATTGAAAACTTTGTGAAATCTTTTAAATCTATCCGAAATCGTTGGGAAATATTTATGATTTTTTTAAATCTTTGGGAAATCATTCAAATTTTTGGAAATATTTGCAAAACATTAAAAATATTTTTGATATATTTGGCAATATTTGCGAAATCTTTGCGTAAAATTTTGAAATATTTTGGAAATTATTTAAATCCTTGTGCAATATTATAAAACTATGAGTGAATCTTTTAAATCTATGGGAAATATTTCTGAAACCTTCCAAAACTTTGCGAAATTATTAAAATTTTGGTGGGATCTTTGATATCTACCTGAAATCTTTCTGAAATTTTAGAAATCTTACATTTAACTGCTATGTTGAAAATGAACTTTTTGAAGAAAAATCAATATTTTCGGGTTGAAAATTGAACTATTTTGCAGAGAATTTTATGCAAAATTCAACGCTGTATGTTGAAAATTCGTCACTTTCACTTGAATGTTCAACTTTTGTTCATAATTTAATTATTTGGTTAAAAAGTTTACTATTTAGTTAAAAATTTTACTAAATGCAAAATTTGGAAGAAAAATTAATTTTTCTTTTAAAATAAACTGTTTGGTTGAAAATGCATCTTTCTTATTTTAAAATTAAGTTTCTTATTGCAAAATTCATTCTTTTCGGGTTAAAAATTCAAATTATTTTCTAAAAAATTCAACTTTTTAGTCTCAAAACTCAACCTCTTCATTGAAAATTAATTTTTTCTGGTATTTTGGACTCTTAAAGTCTGTTAAATTATTAAGTTTATATTTTTTATGTATCATTTTAGGCTTTTATCAAATGAAAACAAAGAGGAAAATTAGTCATAAAAGGGAGATATTTTAATTCCTCTCCTCATTTACATAAAATAAATATTTTATAAGCAAAGAATAAACAATTAATAAAAATGCAAGGTTCTTATGAAAAATTCAACGAGATTTCCAGGTATTCAAGCTCGCTGAACATCCCGAATCGATTTAAATCGAGGGGCTATTCAATGAAGAGTTTTCATGACGACCATCGACTAACTTATCCTTTTGTTTTGAAAATTTATCTTTCTTATTTAAAAATTAACTATTTGTTAAAATTCATCATTTTTTTTAGGAAATTCAACTAGTTTGAAAAGAAAATTCATCCTCATGGATTGAAAATTAACCCTTTTTTGGTTAAAAAGTCATATTTTTTCTTTAAAAATAATTTTTTTTGTTAAAGTTCATCTTTTTCGTCGAGAATGAACCGGTTTTGAATAGAAAAATAACCCTTTTGGATCAAAAATTCAACTTTTTTGGTCAGAAAATCATATTTCTTGTTTAAAAATGAACTTTATTCTTTAAAATTGAACCTATCGACCGAAAATATGAGTCTCTTTGGCATGAAAATTCATCTTTGCAAGTTAAAAGTTCAACTATTTTGTTAAATAAGTCATCCTTTTCGTAGAAAATTCGTCACTTTGCATTGAAAATTCAACGGTTTTGGTCAAAAAAGTCATATTTCTTATTTAAAAATAAACTTTTGGTTAAAATTCATGTTTTTCGTCGGGAATTTAACTGTTGTGAATATAAAATTCGCCTTTTTAGATAAAAGATTTCTGTTTTTTGGTCAAGAAGTCATATTTTTTATTTAAAAATAAACTTTTTGTTCAAATTAAAATTTTTCTTCGGAAATTAAAATTGTTTGAATCGAAAATTCGTTCTTTTGGATTAAAAATTCAACGTTTTTGGTCAAAAAGTTATATTTCTTATTTAAAAATAAACTTTTGGTTAAAATTCATGTTTTTCGTGGGGAATTTAACTGTTGTGAATATAAAATTCGCCTTTTTAGATAAAAGATTTCTGTTTTTTGGTCAAGAAGTCATATTTTTTATTTAAAAATAAACTTTTTGTTCAAATTAAAATTTTTCTTCGGAAATTAAAATTGTTTGAATCGAAAATTCGTCCTTTTGGATTGAAAATTCAACTTTTTTCAAAAAGTCATATTTCTTATTTAAAAATTAACTTTTTGTTAAAATTCATGTTTTTCGTCGGGAATTAAACTGTTTTGAATATAAAATTCGCCTTTTTAGATACAAAATTGTCTGTTTTTTGATCAAGAAGTCATATTTTTTATTTAAAAATAAACTTTTTGTTAAAATTCACATTTTTCGTCGAGAATTAAACTGTTTTGAATATAAAATTCGCCTTTTTAGATACAAAATTGTCTGTTTTTTGATCAAGAAGTCATATTTTTTATTTAAAAATAAACTTTTTGTTAAAATTAATCTTTTTCGTCGGAAATTAAATATTTTTTAAATCGAAAATTCGTCCTTTTGGATTGAAAATTCAACGTTTTTGGTCAAAAAGTTATATTTCTTATTTAAAAATAAACTTTTTGTTAATAATCCATGTTTTTTCGTCGGAAATTTAACTGATTTGCATAGAAAATTCGTCCTTTTGGAAAAAAAATCAATCTTTTTTGGTCAAGAAGTCATAATTCCTACTTAAAAATGATTAAATTTGTTGTGAACCCAAAATTCGTCCTTTTGGATTCATAATTCATGCTTTTTTGTCAGAATGTCATATTTCTTATTTAAAAATTAACTTTATTCTTGAAAATGGAAGCGTCGCTGAAAAATATACGTCTCTTTGGCTTGAAAATTGATCATTGTACGTTTTTTACTTGGTAAGAAATACATCCTTTCTATTTATTAACAAAAATTTTTGTCAAAAATTCATCTTTGCGAGTTGAAAATTAAACTATTTTTTTACAAAATATTATCTTTTTCAATGAAAATTAACTTGTTAAAAAACTCCTCCTTTTGAATTGAAAATTCATCTTTCTTATTTAGAAATTATTTTTTCTGTTGAAAATTAAACTCTTTTTGAAAAAGAGTAGTATTTTTAGCTTCAAAGTTCAACTATTTGGATATTGGTTAAATTTTTACCTCTTTTTGTTCGAAAATTCGAACATATGGTCAAAAACTCATCTTTGCAGGTCCTTTTGGATTGAAAATTGATCTTTTTTGGTCAAAAAGTCATCTTTCTTATTTAAAACTGAACTATTCTGTTCAAAATTGAACTATCTGCGAAAAATATTCGCCTTTTTTGGCTTCTAAATTCAACTGTTTTGTTTAAAGTTGATTCTTTTTTGTCCGAAAATTCATCTTTGCAAGTTCAAAGTTAAAATATTTTGTTAAAAAAAAATTACATTTTTTCGTCGAAAATCCGTTCTTTTGCATGGACAATTCTTTTTTTCTTGTAGCAATGACATTTTTCCTATATAGTAATTAAATTATTGCCTAAAACTCATCTTTGCGAGTCAAGAATTCAACTAATTTATTAAAAAATGATCTTTGTGTCAAAAATGAAACTTTTGGTCCATTTGGATTCAGTATTCATCTTTATTGGTCAAAAAGTCATCTTTCTTATTCAAAAATGATCTTTTTTGTTAAATATTCAACAAACTTATAAAAAAAATCGTCTTCCTGGCTTTCAAAATTTCCAATTATTTTTATTGTACTCCTATATATTCTTTTTGGGTTGAAAAGTCCACTATTTGATTAAAACTTCAATTATTATTTTGTTAAACGACATTTTTTTTCCTGATAGTTCTTTTTAGCTTGACAGTTCATTTATTTGTGTAGAAAATTCAACTATTTGGTTTAAAATAAACTTTTTTGTTAAAACATCATATTTTCTGAAAATTCATCTTTTGATCAAAAATCAATCTTTTTTAATAAAAAATGTAACTATTTAGTACAGAAAAAATAAATATGTTTTCGTGGAGGATTCTACTATATTGTTTAAAATTCATCTAATCTGTTGAAAATTGAATTATTTATTTAAAAATCGATCAGTTTTTTTAAACGCTATTTGTTCATTAAAAATAATATTATAACGCATTTTTTTTACTAGCCCCACAATTTTAATTATGGTTCCCTTTTCTTTTTAAATTGAAATTAAAAATTTATTCATGGTTAATGCAATTATGTAAAAAAAATGCCATAAAAAATGTTCACATACCAGTTACTGTGACGCTGCCTGTCGAAAATATCTTCAGAGTAGCCTTCGGATCTGGTATTTTATATGTAACACCTGGATGTAGTTCCGGTTCGTATCTGAAGAAACCAAAAAGCGGATAACAAAAAAAGTTCGAAAAAATATCAACTCAAATTTGGAATTTCGAAAAAAAAAGAGAAAAACTACTTACTCTGCTCGTGGTTTGTGCTTTTCAGAAAATTTTGTTATCTTTATGTTCCATGGCATGGTGCACGAGCCCAGAACATTGACTATTCTATAATTATGAAATCGCACTTGGAAGCCGAGCTTCTGAAGCGAGCGGGCAAATCTTCTGGCTGCCTTTTTCGCCTCGTCTTCGCTCGTTGCACCAGTGCAGGAAATTTTTCCCGATGACCAGATCGAGGCGGTGGTTTTGGGCTTTCTCAACTTCATGGTGATCATCTGCAAAAATTCAAGCCACAAACACACTTACCAAACTATCGAAATTTTCATTTCAAAAATTTCAGACAGGATGTTCTACTTAAATTTTCAACCAAGAAAATTAATTTTCTACCAAAATATGACAATTTTTCAACAATATAGATGAATTGTCTACGAAATAGTTGAATTTTTAACTAAAATATATCAGTTTTCAACCAAAAATAAAATGGTTAAATTTACAGTAAAAAAAATTTATTTCCATACAAAAAAAATGAAACAATTTTAAACAAAAGTGATTAATTTTCAAACTGAAATTATGAATCGTCAACTGAAAAGGATGAATTTTCAACTAAAATGATGAATATTTAACTGGCATACTTGAGTTTTCAAAAAAAAAAAAAATAAAATAAATAAAAATTTTCAACCAGGGTGATGAATTTTTAAGTAAAATTATCAACCATCAACTTAAATAGATCAATTTTCAATCAAAAAGATCAATTTTCAAACAAGAAGATTAACCATTTATAAACAAAAAAAATTTCAACAAAATACATAAATTATCCACTAAATAGTTGAATTTTTAACTAAAATATATCAGTTAAAAAAATTAAAACTGTTAAATTTACAGTTACAAAAATTAATTTGCAAACAAAATTTTTTTTTAACTAAAGCGATTAATTTTTAACTGAAATTATGAATCACCAACTGAAATAGATGAATTTTCAACTAAAATTTTTAATATTTAAATGATATACTTGAGTTTTCAAATAAAGAAAAAATCATTTTCAACCAAAAATATTAATTTTCTTCAAAAAAAAAAAAATATATATTGTTCAAGATAATATAAGAATTCGCAGCCAAATACTTGAATTTACAGTTCAAAAAATTAAATTTATAGAACATATTTTTTTGTAACCAGAGTGATGAATTTTTAAGTAAACTTATCAACCATCAACTTCAATAGATCAATTTTCAATCAAAAAGATAAATTTTCAAACAAGAAGATTAACCATTTATAAACAAAAAAAATTTCAACAAAATACATAAATTATCCACTAAATAGTTGAATTTTTAACTAAAATATATCAGTTAAAAAAATTAAAACTGTTAAATTTACAGTTACAAAAATTAATTTGCAAACAAAATTTTTTTAACTAAAGCGATTAATTTTCAACTGAAATTATGAATCACCAACTGAAATAGATGAATTTTCAAATAAAATTTTGAATATTTAAATGACATACTTGAGTTTTGAAACAAAGAAAAAATAATTTTCCACCAAAAATATTAATTTTCTTCAAAAAAAAAAAAAAAAAAAAA
>NC_046665.1:111803373-111804507 GCF_010883055.1 Belonocnema kinseyi | reverse complement strand
AAAAAAAAAAAAAAAAAAAAAATATTGTTCAAGATAATATAAGAATTCGCAGCCAAATACTTGAATTTACAGTTCAAAAAATTAAATTTACAGAACACATTTTTTTGTAACCAGGGTGATGAATTATGAAGTAAAATTATTAATCGTCAACTTAAATAGATCAATTTTCATAAAAAGACGAAATTTTTACACAAGAAGATTCAACGAATATTTAACTGGAATACTGGAGTTGAAAAAATGATTTTTCAACCAAAAAGATCAATTTTCTACCAAGAAAGACGATTTTTTAAGAAAAAATAAAAATTCTCAGCCAAATAGTTGAATTTGTAGTTCGAAAAATTAAATTAACAGAACAAAATTTTTTTGTAACCGAAGTCATACATTTTCAACCAAAAACATGAATTTTCAAACAAGAAGATTAATTATCAAATAAAAAAGAGATTTTTTCAACAAAATACATTAACTATCTACAAAATAGTTGATTTTTCTACTAAAATATAGCAGATGAATTTTCAACTAAAATGATAAATATTTAACTGGCATTCTGGAGTTTAAAAACAAAATTAATTTTAAACCAAAAAGATTAAGTTTCTACCAAAAGCAACTACGATTTTGTAAGAAAAAAATAAGAATTCTCAGCCATTAACAAATGAAATAGATGAATATTCAACTAAAATGATAAATATTAAACTGGTATGCTTCAGTTTTCAAAAAAAAAAATAAATAAATAAAAAATTTCAACCAGAGTGACGAATTTTTAAGTAAAATTATCAACCATCAACTTAAATAGATCAAATTTCAATCAAAAAGATAAATTTTCAAACAAGAAGATTAACCATTTATAAACAAAAAAAAATTCAACAAAACACATAAATTATCCACTAAATAGTTGAATTTTTAACTAAAATATATCATTAAAAAAAATGAAAGAGTTGAATTTACAGTTAAAAAAATTAATTTGCAAACAAAATTTTTTTTAACTAAAGCGATTAGTTTTCAACTGAAGTTATGAATGGCCAACTGAAATAGATGAATTTTCAACTAAAATTTTAAATATTTAAATGATATACTTGAGTTTTCAACAAACAAAATTATTTTCAACCAAAAAGATTCATTTTCTACAAAAAAAAAAAA
>NC_046665.1:111763607-111803363 GCF_010883055.1 Belonocnema kinseyi | reverse complement strand
AAAAAAAAAAAAAAACAGAAAAAAAATTATTTTTAAAGATAACAATTTTCTACCAAAAAAAAAAGATCATTTTGCAAGAAAAAATCAGAATTATCAGAAAAATAGATGAATTTACAGTTACAAAAATTAATTTTCCACAACAAATTTTTTCGCACCCAAAGTGATAAATTTTTAAGTAAAATTATCAATCGCTAATTTAAATAGATGAATTTCCAACCAAAAATATGAATTTTCAAACAAGATTGATTATCTACCAAAAAAGACAATTTTTCAACAAAACACATGAATTATCCACTAAATAGTTAATTTTTTAAGTAAAATATACCAGTTAAAAAAATGAAACAGTTAAATTTTCAGCTAAAAAAATTAATTTGCCACACAATAAAAAAATAACCATTTTTTACTAAACTGATCAATTTCCAATTGAAATTATAAATCTTCAACGAATATTTAACTGGAATACTGGAGTTTAAAAAAATGAATTTTCAACCAAAAACATGAATTTTCAAACAAGAAGATTAATTATCAAATAAAAAAGAGATTTTTTCAACAAAATACATTAATTATCTACAAAATAGTTGATTTTGTTAACTAAAATATATCAGTTTTCAACAAAAAATGAAATGGTTCAATTTAAATGTAAAAAAAATTCATTTGCCACAAAAAAAAAGAAAATCAATTTCTAACAAAAATTATTAATTTTCAACTGAAATTTTGAATCGCCAACTGAAATAGATGAATTTCCAACTGAAATGATAAATATTTAACTGGCATACTGGAGTTTAAAAACAAAATTAATTTTAAACCAAAAAGATTAATTTTCTACCAAAACCAACTACGATTTTGTATCAAAACAAAAAAGACAAATTTTAACAAAATACATGAATTATTCACTAAACAGTTCAATTTTTAATTAAAATATACCAGTTAAAAAAAATTAAACAGTTAAGTTTACAGTTAAAAAAATTAATTTGCAAACAAATTTTTTTTAAACTAAAGCGATTAATTTTCAACTGAAATTATGAATCACCAACTGAAATAGATGAATTTTCAACTAAAATGTTTAATATTTAAATGACATACTTGAGTTCTCAAACAAAGAAAAAATCACTTTTAACCAAAAATATTAATTTTCTTCCAAAAAAAAACGATTTTTCAAGAAAACATAAGAATTTTCAGCCAAATAGATGAATTTACAGTTCAAAAAATTAATTTTCCACGACAAATTTGTTTGTAACCAAAGTGATAAAGTTTCCACTGAAAAGATACATTTTCGAACAAGGAAATTAATTATCAACTAAAAAAGACAATTTTTCAACAAAATACATGAACTATCTACTAAACAGTTTAATTTTTAAGTAAAATATACTAGTTTTCAAAAGAAAAAAAAAATGAAACAGTTAAATTTACAGTTGAAAAAATTAATTTGCCACACAAAAAAAAACAATTTTTAACAAAAGTGATTAATTTTTAACTGAAATTATGAATCATCAACTGAAATAGATGAATTTTCAACCAAAAAGATGAATTTTCAAACAAGAAGATTAATTATCAACTAAAAAGACCATTTTTTAACAAAATACATGAATTATCTACTAAATAGTTGAATTTTTAACTAAAATACATCTGTTTTTAACCAAAAATGAAATGGTTTAATTTAAAGTAAAAGAAATTAATTTGCCATAAAAAAAACGAATTTTTAACAAAAGGGATTAATTTTCATCGAAAATGATGAATATGTAACTGGAAAACTTAAGTTTTCAACAAACAAGCAAAAATAATTTTCAACCAAAAAGATTAATTTTCTACAAAAAAAAAATTAAAAAAAAAAAGTTTTTCAGTATAACATAAGAATTCTTAGCCAAATATTTGCATTTACAATTCAAAAAATTAAATTTACACAAAAAATTTTTTTGTACCTAGAATGATAAATTTTTAAGTAAAATTGTCAATCGTCAACTGAAATAGATGAATTATCAACCACAAAGATAAATTTTCAAACAAGAAGATGCATTATCCACCAAAAAAGACAATTTTTCAACAAAATACATGAATGATACTCTAAATAGTTAAATTTTTAATTAAAATATATCAGTTAAAAAAATAAAAATGAAACAGTTAAATTTGAAGTTAAAACAATAAGGTTGCCACAAAAAAAAAACAATTTTTTCCTAAAGTGATGAATTTTCAATTAAAGTGATAAGTATTTAACTGGCATATTTGAACTTTCAGTAAAAAAGACGAACATTTAACTAGAATACTTCAGTTTTCAAACAAAAAAATAAATTTTTAACCAAAAAGATTAATTTTCTACCAAGAAAGACGATTTTTCAATAAAAACATGAAAATTCCCAGCCAAATAGTTGAATTTACAGTTCAAACAATTAAAGTTACACACAAAATTTTGTTTTAACCAAAGTCATAAATTTTCAACTAAAAAGATGAATTTTTAAACAAGATTAAGTATAAAATAAAAAAGAGAATTTTGCAACAAAATACATTAACTATCTACTAATTAGTCGAATGTTGAACTAAAATGATGAATATTTAACTGGAATACTGGAGTTTAAAAAAATGAATTTTCAACCAAAAAGATTAATCTTCTAAAAAAAAAAAAACACGATTTCTTAACAAAACACATGAATATTTTAAAACAAAAACAAAATATTTACATTTACAGCTAGAAAAATTAATTTGCCACACACAAAAAAAAATAACAATTTTTAACAAAAGTGATCAATTTTAAACTGAAATTATGAATCGCCAACTTAAATAGATGGATTTTCAACTAAAATGATAAATATTTAACTGGCATACTTGAGTTTTCAAATAAAATAATTTTCTACAAAAAGAAGACAATTTTCTAACAAAATTCATGAATTATCTACTAAATAGTTGAATTTTTAACTAAAATATATCAGTTTTCAACCAAAAATGATACAATTAAATGTGCAGTTAAAAAAATTAAGTAATAGATGAATTTTCTTCTAAAATGATGAATATTTAACTGGCATGCTTAAGTTTTCAACCAAAAAGACGAATATTCAACTGGAATATTTGAGTTTAAAAATAAAAACAAAAACAAAAATTAATTTTCAACTAAAAAGATTAATTTTCTACCAAAAACAAATACGATTTTGCAAGAAACAATAAGAATCCTCAGCTAAATAGTTGAGTTTACAGTTAAGAAAATTGATTTTCCACATCAAATTTTTTTGTAATCAAAGTCATAAATTTTCAAGTAATATTATTAATCCTCAACTTAATTAGACGAATTTTCAAACAGGAAAATTAATTATCTACCAAAAAGACAATAAAGACAATACAGTTGAATTTTCAAGAAAGTAATTAAATTTTTAACAAAATAGTAGAATTTTTACCCTAGAAAAATGAATATTCAACCAAATGGTAAAATTTTTAAATAAAAAAGATGAAACTTTAATAACCAAATGCAGTTACATTGCCAAGCAAATAGTTAAATTTTCAATACAAAAGGACGAATTTTGTATCTAAAAAGACGAATGTTTAACAAAACAGTTCAATTTTCAAGAAACTAATTAAATTTTCATCCAAATAATCGAATTTTTAAACAAATAGTATAATTTTAAACCAAAGGAGAAAAATTCTGAAGCAAGAATATAATCGTAGCCTTTTTCATTAAAAAGAATGAACTTTGAACCAAAAAATATAACTTTTCTATCAAAAGATGAATTTTCAATACAAAAGAACGACTTTTTTATCTAGAAAAAGGAAGGTGTAAGAACAAAATTTTATTTTCGACCTAAATAGATGACCTTTTAGAAAAAGAGTTAAATTTTTTAATTAGAAAAATGAATATTCAACCAAATGGTAATTTAAAAAAAATAAAAATGATGAAAGTTTAGCCAAAAGAAGTTGCATTGTCAACCAAATATTTTAATTTTAAATAAAAAATTTAATTTTCAACCAAGAAAGATTAATTTGCAATAAAAAATATGTCATTTAAAAAAATGAATTTTCTATCCAAAAGGACAAAGGTAAATTTTAACCAAAAAGTATGATTTTTCTATCAAAATATGAATTTTCAATACAAAAGGACGAATTTTTGTATCCAAAAAGCTGAATGTTTAACAAAACAATTTAATTTTTGAACAAAAAATAACTTTTTAGCAAAATAGTAAAATTTTGAAGAAATGAATTAAATTTTTACCAAAATAGTTGTATTTTTAACCTGGAAAAAGGAATATTCAACCAAATGGTAATAAATTTAAATAAAAAAGACGAAACTTTAACCAAAAACAGTTGCATTACAAACCAAATATTTGAATTTTAAAAGCAGAAAGTCGAATTTTTATCCAAGAAAGAGGAATTTTTAAATATCAAAAGACGAATTTTGTATCCAAAAAGACGAATGTTTAACAAAAAAGTTCAATTTTCGAACGAAAAATGACTTTTTAACAAACTAAATTAAATTTTTAACAAAAAAGTTAAATTTTCAAGAAACTAATTAAATTTTCATCAAAATAATTACATTTTTAAAAAAATAGTAGAATTTTAAACCAAAAAAGAAAAATTCTGAATAAAAACTATAATCGTAGCCTTTTCAAATAAAAAGAACGAACTTTGAACCAAAAAATATCACTTTTCTATATCTTTAAAAAAAAATTAATTTTCTATCCAAAAGGACAAAGGTAACTATCAACCAAAAAATATGACTTTTCCATCAAAATATGAATTTTCAATACAAAAGGACGAATTTTTTTATGCAAAAAGATGAATGTTTAAAAAAACAATTTAATTTTCGAATAAAAAAGAACTTTTTAGCAAAATAGTAAAATTTTGAAGAAATTAATTAAATTTTTACCAAAATACTTGCATTTTTATCCTGGAAAAACGAATATTCAACCAAATGGTAATAAATTTAAACAAAAAAGACGAAACTTTAACCAAAAACAGTTGCATTACAAACCAAATATTTGAATTTTAAAAGCAGAAAGTCGAATTTTTATCCAAGAAAGAGGAATTTTTAAATATCAAAGGACGAATTTTGTATCCAAAAAGACGAATGTTTAACAAAAAAGTTTAATTTTCGAACGAAAAATGTCTTTTTAACAAACAAAATTAAATTTTTAACAAAAAAGTTAAATTTTCAAGAAACTAATTAAATTTTCATCAAAATAATAACATTAAAAAAAAATAGAATTTTAAACCAAAAAAGAAGAATTCTGAATAAAAACTATAATCGTAGCCTTTTCAAATAAAAAGAACGAACTTTGAACCAAAAAATATCACTTTTCTATCAAAACATGAATTTTCAATCCAAGAGAACAAATTTTTAAATTTAAATAAAAAAGATGAAACTTTACCAAAAACTGTTGCATTGTCAACCAAAAGGTTGAATTTGCAATAAAAAATTTAATTTTCAACCAAAAAAGATTAATTTGCAATCAAAAAATGTCTTTTAAAAAAATGAATTTTCTATCCAAAAGGACAAAGGTAACTATCAACCAAAAAATATGACTTTTCCATCAAAATATGAATTTTCAATACAAAGGGACGAATTTTTTTATGCAAAAAGATGAATATTTGAAAAAACAATTTAATTTTCGAATAAAAAAGAACTTTTTAGCAAAATAGTAAAATTTTGAAGAAATTAATTAAATTTTTACCAAAAGACTTGCATTTTTAACCTGGAAAAACGAATATTCAACTAAATGGTAATAAATTTAAACAAAAAAGACGAAACTTTAACCAAAAACAGTTGCATTACAAACCAAATATTTGAATTTTAAAAGCAGAAAGTCGAATTTTTATCCAAGAAAGAGGAATTTTTAAATATCAAAGGACGAATTTTGTATCCAAAAAGACGAATGTTTATCAAAAAAGTTAAATTTTCAAGCAACTAATTAAATTTTCATCAAAATAATAACATTTAAAAAAAAAATAGTAGAATTTTAAACCAAAAAAGAAGAATTCTGAATAAAAACTATAATCGTAGCCTTTTTAAATAAAAGGAACTAACTTTTAACCAAAAAATATCACTTTTCTATCAAAACATGAATTTTGAATCCAAGAGAACGAATTTTTAAATTTAAATAAAAAAGATGAAACTTTACCAAAAACTGTTGCATTGCCAACCAAAAGGTTGAATTTGCAATAAAAAATTTAATTTTCAACCAAAAAATATGTCTTTAAAAAAAATGAACCAAAGGGACGAATTTTCTATCCAAAAGGACAAAGTTAACTTTCTACCAAAAAACAGTTTAATTTTCGATAAAAAAAATTACGTTTAAACGAAATAGTTGAATTTTAAACAAAACAATACAAGTTTTAATCAAAGAGTAGAATTTGTAACTAAAAGAAATGAATTCTGAACCAAAAATATAAAAGTAGACTTTTCAATAAAAAAAAAAATTAATTTTATTTATATTTATTGGTATCTATTAATTTAGTTCGCATACTTATGCAAAAAGAAAAAATTGAGAAAATAGAAAAAAAGAGTTCGAAGTCAGGAATAAAAATTTTTTTAAAAAACTTACCCCATTTTCCCTTCTGTACTCGACATTCGAGCCATTAAGAGCTATTTCCCGCAAATTTAAGTGGCACCTGACGCTGAAGGTGCAGACCACATTGTTGATATAAATGTCGAGGTCGAGTTTTTCAGACTCGGACTCTTCCTCGGTTTTCAAACGGACAAAATGCTCGCCGTCGCCATTGTTCGAGGGGGGAGAAGTTTCGGGGCTCAAATCATTTATATCATCCACGTGATTTACAGATCCATTCGAGAGAGATTTCATGCTATTATTTTGAACAGCAGTCGCCATAATACTATATACCTAAAAAGAGACAAAAACACAGTGATCCTTTTAATCACATGAAAAAATTCCCGGTTCGCAAAAATTTTTCACGGTCAATGAAATTAAAAAATTCATAGTCTTAAAACTGAAAATTTTTCCATTAACAATTGAACGATTAAATTTTTGCTATAAACTGAACACTTTCTAAATTCAAAGTTAAATTACAATTTTACAAAATAGTTGCATTTTCAACAAAATAGTTCAAGTTTTAACAAAAAAAAATGGTATTTTTAACCAAATAGTAGAATTTTTATACAAAAAAAAAAGATTCAAACGAACTATATTTATTTTTTTTCTCTGGTGATATTTCAAGGATAGAGAAACCATTTTTTTCAAAAATGGATTTATTGTTTTTATTTCAGGAAAGGGGAATTTTTGAATTCATAATTTTAATTGAAAATTCATCTCTGGTTGAAAATGAAACTATTTTCTTGAAAATCAATTTTTCGAACTAAAAATGTAACTATTCCGGTAGCAAATTGAACTATTTTCCTGAAAAGACGTTTTTTAATTATGAATTCGATTTTTAACCAAAAAATTAACCATTCTATGTTTGGTTGAAAATGCATTTTTTTAGATAAAAATTGAACTATTTAGTAAAAATTGGATATTTTTATTTATAAATTAAATTAGTTTTTTGAAATTTTATTTAATTTGTAGAAAATTCGTCTTTTTATAGTAGAATTTTTAAACCAAAATATTAATTCTAAACTAAAAATTTTGTATTCAGATGCTCAATAAAAATAAAAGCGTATTAAATAAAAGGTGCTAACAATTTTTAAATGAAATTTTTTTAATGAAATGAAGATAAAGTGCAAAATTTAGAACTTTTATAAATTATGTGTAGTTCAAAGATTCAGATTCAATTTAAAAAAATATATAAATCTACATTATAATTTGCAATGCTCTAAATTAAAGAATAAATCGATGACCTTCAAAAGTTATATTATTTTAAGCAATTTTACGCCAGAAATATTTAAATATTAGAATTTAAATTATTTTCATTTTCCATAGTTTGAACATCCTTGAAAAGCTTCAAAATCTTATTTAAAAATTATGAGAAATATAAAAGTTGTTTAAAATTTTTCAAATTTAAAATGATTTTTTTTATAAAACAATTCCCTGAGCTGCAAATAATTTTGAGCTAGAAATATTAAAAATTGAACGATTGCATCATTGTTATAAATTGAACACTTTCTAAATTAAAAGTTAACGTACAATTTTACAAAATAGTTGCTTTTTCAATCAAATTAGATCCATTTTTAACAAAATAATGAAATTTTTGACCAAATAGAATTAAAAAAAAAAAAATAAATTCTAAACCGAAAATGTTGTATTCAAATGCTCAAAAAAATAAAAACGTATAAAATGATAGGTGCGAACACTTTTCAATTGAAATTTTTTTAATAAAATGCAGATAAACTGCAACATTTTAAAATTGAATTTTACATTTTAAAATTGATAAACATTTTAAAATTGAAAAATTACATTTTTTGAAATTGAAAACTTCTTTAATTAGAATTTAAATTATTTTCATTTTTCACAGCTTAAAAATCCTTGAAAAGCTTCAAAATTTTATTTAAAAATCTTGAGAAATCTAAAAGTTGTTTTAAATTTTTCAAATTTAAAATGATTTTTTAAATAAAACAATTCCTCGTTTTTCCCTAGTTCGCAAACATTTTTCACGGTTAATGAAATACAAAAATTCGAAGTCTAAAACTGAAAATTTTTCCATTTTAAGTAATAAAAACTGAGCTGTAAATAATTTTAAGCAATTTTGAGCTAGAAACAAACTAGTTCAATTTTTAACAATATACATTTAACAATAACTATTTTAAAAACCGAGAATTTACTTCTGATCGCAAAAAATTCAAGTTTTTATTATTTTAATCGCCAATCGTAGATTTCTCATATTATCTCAATTTACTCTAATTTTACAAAAATTTATTATTGCACGCTTATTATTTTTTCTCTGATGATATTTCAAACATAGAGAAACAATTTTTCTCAAAAACGGATTTATTGTTTTTATTTCAGGACAGGAAGTTTCGATCAAGAAATATAATTTTACTTGGAAACGAGACATTTTCAATTCATAATTTTTAATGAAAATTCATCTCTGGTTGAAAATGTAACTTTGTGTTTGAAAATCAATTTTTCGAACTAAAAATTCAACTATTCCAGTAGAAAATTTATCTATTTTGCTGAAAATACGTTTTTTTGCTTATTAATTAGATTTTTAACCAAAAAATTAACGATTCTATTTTTGGTTGAAAATGTATCTTTTTTAGATAAAAATTTAACTATTCAGTAGAAATTTGATGTTTTCAAATTATAAATTAAACTGATTTTTCGAAAATTTATTTAATCTCTAGAAAATTCGGTTTTTTATAGTAGAATTTTTAAACTCTAAATTAATGAATAAATCCACGAACTTTAAAATTTTTTAAATTATATTATTTTAAGCAATTTTAAGCTAGAAAAATTAAGAATTACATTTTTTTGAACTGAAAATTTTGTTAAATTAGAATTTAAATTAATTTCATCTTTCAAAGTTTAAACATCCTTGAAAAGCTTCAAAATTTTATTGACAAATCTTGAGAAATCTAACAGTTGTTTTAAATTTTTTCAAATTAAAATTTTTTTTTATAAAAAATGCCCGGTTT
Organism: Belonocnema kinseyi; assembly: GCF_010883055.1. NCBI lineage: Eukaryota > Metazoa > Arthropoda > Insecta > Hymenoptera > Cynipidae > Belonocnema > Belonocnema kinseyi. The sequence continues at coordinate 111,793,861 of NC_046665.1, read as the reverse complement.
TTTCCTGTTTTGCAAACATTTTGGACGGTCAATGAAATTAAAAAATTCGAACTCTAAAACTGGAAAATTTTTCATTTAAAGTAATAAAAACTGAGCTGCAAATAATTTTAAGCAATTTTGAGCTAGAAATATTAAAAATTATACGATTACATTATTGGTATAAACCGAACGCTTTCTAAATTAAAAGTTAAATTGCAATTTTACAAAATAGTTGAATTTTTAACAAACTAGTTCAATTTTTAAGAAAATTATGAAATTTTTAACCAAATAGAATTTTTAACCAAAAAAGATTAATTCTCTACAAAAAATTCAGTATTCAAATGCTCAAGAAAAATAAAAGATAAACTACAAAATATATTAATTTTCAACTAAAGTGATGCATCCCCAACCAAATAATGATTTTTTAATGAGGTAGTTGAATTTTCAACTAAAAAATATTAATTTTCCAGCGATAATCTTAATTTTCTTAATACTTTTTTTTATTTTTAATTCTTAATGTTCAACAAAATCGTTAACTTTTTAGCCAAGGAGATGAATTTCCAACTTAAATGATAAATCTTTGAAGTAGTTAATTTGCAGTTAAAAATCAATTTTCAATCAGAGATGAATTTTCGAATAAAATTATGGATTTTCTACAAATAAATTAATTTTCAACCAAAAACGACGAATTTTAACAGAATAGATGAATCCTCTTCCGAAATGACGAATTTTCAATAAAACAGTTGATTTTTCAATCAAAAGCGATACTTTTTAATCAAATTGTTTAATTTTCAAGAGTATAGATACATTTTCAATCAACTAGTTGAATTTTCAACCAAGGAGATAAATTTCTAGCTAAAAATGAGGAATCTTTAACTGAAATATTTAAGTTTTTAGCACAAAATAAAATTTCCAAACAAAAAAAAATGGAATAGTTACATTTTCAATTTAAAAATTAATTCTTTTACAAAAAAAAATAATAAAATTTCAACCAAGTAGTTAAATTTTCAACTCAGAAAAATAATTTTCTATAAAAAAAGGCAAATTTCCAGCTAAGATGAAATAGTTAAAATTTCAGAAAGAAAAATGATTTTTGAGCCCAAAAAAAAGCGAATGAAGTACGCAGTTGAATTTGAAATTTAAAAATATCAATTTTTAACCAAAGTTATGAATTTTAAACCAAAGTATAAAAATCTTCAGATAGAATAGTTACATTTTTAACAATCAATATGAATTTTTAACTAAAATCATGAATGTCAAACTGGAATAATTCAATTTTCAGTTGAAAAAAAAATGTAAACAAAAAAAAACGATTTATGAACAAAATAGTTCAATTTTCAACCAGAGATGAATTTTCAACTAAAATTATTAATCTTGAACCAAAAAATGACTTTAACAAAACCGTTAAAATTTCTACGAATAAAATAATTTTTAACTAAAAGAGATGCATTTCCAACGAAAAATGGAACAGTTGAATTTCAACCAAAAAATTCAATTCAATCAGAAGGCACAAATTTTCAACAAAATAGTTTGGCAAACAAAAATGATTTTCTTTTTTAAAACTAATCTGCTTAATTTTTACGAATGTTGATCAATTAAAAATTAAATAAAACATCTTTCAACCGAAAATATGAGCTTTTAACGAAGATGTTTTTTTTTTCTATAAAAAAAACATGAAGTTTTAACTGAAATGATGAATGAAATGTTTAATTTTCAACTAGAAAGATTAATTTTCAACCAAAAATGACATATTTTGAACGAAGTACAAGAATTTTCAACGAAACAGTTAAATTTTCAACTGAGAAAGATAAATTTGCAACTAATAATGGAATTGTTCAATTTTCAGTGAAAAAAAAACGTTCAAAATAAATTTTCTTCGGAAATTGTTGAATTTCTTAAAAAGCAGAGTAATTTTTAACCAATAAGATGATTTTTAAGCACAATATAAATTTTCAACGACAAATATTAATTTTCTAATTTTTTTAAATTCAGATTTAACCCCAGAAAATTTAAAAGTGTCCATCATTCCGAGAGTTATTCATAATTAAACGAAACTTTGAATTTTTGATATTTCTTGCAATATATTTTTAGAAAATTGAGAAGAAACTCATTTTAAAGACTCGAGGCAACAAAAAATTTTTTAATTATCTAATAATTGTTCAATTGTTATTTATACATAAATATTTAACACTTTCACTTACAAACTTAAAATTTTTTAATGGATCAATTAAAATTGTAATGTTCAAAGTTTAAATTTATTTCTCTGAAATTTCAACGATTTAAGACTATTTCAAACAATTCAGTATTAAATTGTCTAGTTTTTAGTATTTTATTTATAATTACTCATTTTAAATTAAAAAGTTTCAAATGAATAGGGTAAAAATTTAATATTTTAGACTGACATAATATTAGAAAAGGATTTGAAATTTAATAAAAGTGTATAATTATGAATCCATTAACTACTAAAGTTTTCGAATTGAAACATTTTAATTTTTAACTTTAAAATATGAAAATTGTTTAATTTCGAATAGATTTAGAATTAAATTATAAAAATCAATTATTCAACTTTTAATACTCAAACTTTAGTTCAATTTTAAAAATCATTAAAAATTTTACCTTTACCGATTAGCAAATTTTAACTTTTTTATATGAAAATTTTAATGTCTTTCATTGTTAAAGTCTTTTAAAACTACATTTTAATATTTTTTCAATTAAAAATTTACCCTTAAAAATAAAGAAATGACATCTTTTTAAAAGGTATATGTTAATGAATCATTTGACATTTAAAAAAGCTAAAAATTGAACTTTGGGTAATTTTAGGTAATTTTTTTGGTTTGTTAATAATTTTAAAGGAGCCGCATCGAACCGTAAAGTAACATTCTTATCGTTCAATAAAATTATGTACGCCTATCGTATGTACCACGTCATTCAGCATATTATTTTTTTAAATTAGTACCTTTCAGGTAACAGATTACTAGTCAAATAAAGGATATTTGTGAAAATAAATATTTTCAGAGAACGTAGCGCAACAGGGCTTAAAAAAAGAAACTATTGTAAATTTGTATCAGAAAGGGAGAAAGCAGAGAAAAATTAAATATTTATTTTGTCATTTAAAAAAGAAGAAACAATATATAAGAAATTGTATATTTTTGAAAGAGTTTTTAATGATTATTTAGGTATTTCTGCCATTAAAGAATTTATTTTTTAAAAAAACCCAAGAAAAAATGCAATTTTTGTTGAATAAACAATTTTTATATGCTTTAAATCGTTCTCAAAAAAAAAAGAATATTTACAATTCTAAACATGCCTTCATTTATAATTAAATTTATAATTAATACTTCAAATGTAAATTGTAAACAGCACTATTCAATATTCTCACACTAAAATTAAAAATAATATTCTTAAAAAATTTATCATCGTGGAATAATTAAATAAATAATAATAAAATCATAATTAATCATTTCTTGAATTTGTTCCAACGGTCTATGAATTTTATTAATAATTGAAACACATTTTTATTTTATCTTCATATACTTAAAATTCAATGAATATTTAACATTATTAATATTTTGAATAAAAGATTTTTCACGAAAACAAGGGAAAAAATGTAAAACAAATGTGAAGATTATATTAAAATTAATTTATAACACTTTATATTCCTAATATTTCAAGTAAAAATATTGCATTTTCATCAAGATAGAAGAATTTTCAACAAAATAGTCAAATTTGTACAAAATAAATGCATTTTTCAATTAGAAAGATCAATTAAAAACCAAATAGGTAAATTTTTAACACGAAAGATCAATATTTAAAGGAGTGATTCATTAAGTGAAATAACTCAATTTTCAATAAAAAAGGTAAATTTAAACCTAGATTATTATTTTGTACCAGAAAGACGGATTTTCAACTTAAAAAGATCAATTTTTAACCAAAAACTGAATAGCTACATTTTAGGTAAAAAAATTTAATTTTTAACAAAAAAAAAATAAACAAACAAAAAAAACGAGTTTCTACAAAATAGTCATATTTTCAGCAAATAGATGGATTTTAAATTAAATTGATGAATCTTGGATTAAAAAAAAAAAAAGAATGAACTGTTAACCAAAATATCAATTTGCAACCAAATAGTTAAATTTTGAACTACTCAAATGATAAATATTTAACTGAAATAAATGAATTTTAAAGGAGAAACATGAATTTTCAAATAAAATGATAAATCATCAAATGGAATAATGACATATTTACACACAATGATAAATTTTCAATTAAAATATATAAATTTAATCTTTAGTTAGAAAAATTAATTTTCAAACAAAGAAAGTAAATTGTCAACAACAAAAAAACAGTTAAATTTTCAACTAAAGTGATGAATTTTGAAAGGAAAAGAAGCATTTTGAAGCATAATAGCTCAATTTTAATAAAAAAAATTATTTTCAACTTAAACGGTGAATCTCTACTGCAATTGTATAATTTTCAACCTATAAAATACACTTTCAATCGAGAGGATTAATTTTCCACCAAAATGACAAATTTTCATAAAAACACATGAATTTTCAAGTAAAATGGCATATCTCTAACTGAAATAGATAAATTTTTATCAAGAAAGAATATTAAAAATCAAACAAAAAAAAAAAGAATTTTCGATAAAATACATGGATTTTCAACTAAAAAAAGATTAATTTTTAACCAAAAATTGAATAGTTATATTTTCATTAGAAAAATTAATTTTTAAGATCAAGAAAAAACCGATTTTTCAAAAAAAAATAGGTAAATTATAAGCAACGAGATGAATTTTTAATAAATATTATTAATCCACAAGGAAAAAATTAATTTTAAACCAAAAAGATTCATTTTCTACCAAAAAAGACGAATGTTCATCAAAATACACCAATTGGAATTAACCAAACAATTGCATTTTTCACTAAAATGATAAATCTTTAACTAGAATAATTAAATTTTCAAAAAAAAAAAATGTATTTTCGAAAGAAAATTGAATATTTATATTTTCAGTCAATTTTCAACCCAAACATATTTTTATTTCAAATAAAAAATAACTGAATTCAACCAAGAGATGAATTTTGAACTAAGACCAATTTTTCAGTCAAAAGAGAAATAAAAGATCAACAAAGAATGTTGAATTTTCAATGAAAAAAAAAAAATAGATTTTCAACCAATAATGAAATAGTAAAATTTTCATTCCAAAAAATTAATGTACAAAAAAACTGTTACTTTTTAAACAACAAAAAATGGTTATTTAATTTTACATAATTTAAAAAAAAAAATTAAGCAAGCTCAAGAAAAAATTCCCTGCCAATTTTAGGTTTTCCAGGATCTGTTTCAAGTTACATTCTCTACCAAAAAGACAAATTATCAACCAAAAAGTTGATTTTTCGACCAAAGTTATAAATTTTCAACTTACATTCTAAATCTTCAAATGAAATAGTTAACTTTGAACCACGAGAGATAAATTTGCAACAAAATAAAAGCGGATTAAAAAAAAAATTTAATTTTCAAAAAAAGTGATGAATTTTTAAATAAAATGAAGCATTTTTAACTACGATATATACATTTTAAGCCAAAAAGATTAATTTTTAACCAATAAAATGCATTTTTAACAAAGAAGATTAATTTTCTACAAAAAAGACGTATTTATTTTCATCAACTGGAATAGTTAAATTTATAACAAAAAATACTAATTTTCTACTAAAAACGACGAATTTTTAATAAAAGAATTGAATTATCAACTAATTAAGATAAAATCTTCAACAAAGTGGAAAAGTTAAATTTTAAGTTAAAAAAATTAATTTTCAATAAAAAAAAAACGAATTTTCAAAACAAAACAAAAATTTTAATGAAAACTTAATGAAATTTCAACTAGAATAGTTAAATTTTAAATCAAAAAGATTCATTTCTAACGAAAAAGATCAATTTTTATCAAAATACACGAATTATCAACCAGAGAGTTGAATTATGAACTAAAGAAGATCAGTTTTCAACGAAACAGTTGCATTTTAAACCAGAAAGATAAAATTTCAACTAAAATGATAAATATTTAACTAGAAAAATTTAATTTTCAATCAAAAAACGGAATTTTTAAACAAAAATTGAATTGCACTTTTCTTAGATAATTAATATTCAACTGGAATAGTTACATTTTCAACTAAGAAGATAAATTTATTTTAAAACAGACGAATTTTCCACAAAATACAAGAATTTTCAACTAAAAAAGATAAATTAAAAACCAAAAATTAAATAGTTATATTTTTAGTTAAAAAATTGATTAAAAAAGGAAATTTCAATAACATAGTTTAACTTTTAATCAAAGAGATGAGTTTTCAAATAAAATGTGGATTTTTTAAGCAAATAAATTATTCTTTAGACAAAAAAGGTGAATTTTTACAGACGAAGATTCATTTTCTACCAAAAAAGACGAATATTCATCAAATTACATCAATTTTCAACCAAATAGTTTAATTTTAAACTAAAAAAAAAAAGTTAAATTTCTAGCAGAACAATCGAATTAATTGGAATAATTGAGCTTTTTTAAAAAAAGATGAATTTTCAACAAAGATGATTATTTAAAAAAAAAACGACTTTTCAACAAAATACATGGATTTGTAACAAACAAAAATAGCAGTTATATTTTCAGTTGAAAAATTAATTAAAAAAAAATAACATGAACAAAATAATCCAATTTCCAACCAAAGAGATGAATTTAAACTAAAATGATGTATCTTCAATCAAAAAACATTTAACCCAGAAGATTAATTTTCTAGCAAAAAATACGAATTTTCATCAAAATACATGAATTTTCAAATAAAAAAGATAAATTTTTAACCAAATAGTTGAATTTAAAACCAGAAAGACAAATTTCAAACTAAAATGATAAATATTTAACTATAATAATTTCATTTTCAACCAAAAAACTGAACTTTTAAACAAAAATTGAAAGACATTTTTCTTAGATAATTAATATTTAACTGGAATGGTTCAATTTGTAATTAAGAAGATTATTTTCTATCAGAAAAGACGAATTTTCAACTAAAAAAGATACAGTAACAACCAAAAATTGAATAGTAATATTTTTAGTTGAAAATTTAACTTAAAAAAAAAAAACAATAATTTCAGCAAAAAAGTTAAATTTTTAAGCAGACGTGGTTTTTAAAATAAAATGAGAAATTTTCAATAAAACAAATTAATTTTTAGGCAAAAAAAGGATGAAGATTAATTTTCTACCGAAAAGACGAATGTTTAGCAAAATACATCAATTTTGAATTGAATTGTTTTCTTAGATAATTAATATTTAACTCGAATAGTTAAATTTACAACTAAGGAGATTATTTTTTTATCAAAACAGACGAATTTTAAACAAAATACACGAATTTTCCACTAAAAAAAGATAAATTAACAACCAAAAATTGAAGTTATATTTTTAGTTCAAAATTTAATAAAAAAAAACAAAACAACAATTACAACAAAATAGCTAAATTTTTAAGCAGAAATGATTTTTTACATAAAATGAGAAATTTTCAATAAAACAAATTAATTTTTAGGCAAAAAAAGGTGAAGATTAATTTTCTACCGAAAAAACGAATGTTTAGCAAAATACATCAATTTTGAATTGAATTGTTTTCTTAGATAATTAATATTTAACTCGAATAGTTAAATTTACAACTAAGGAGATTATTTTTTATCAGAACAGACGAATTTTAAACAAAATACACGAATTTTCCACTAAAAAAAGATAAATTAACAACCAAAAATTGAAGTTATATTTTTAGTTCAAAATTTAATAAAAAAAACAAAACAACAATTACAACAAAATAGCTAAATTTTTAAGCAGAAATGATTTTTTACATAAAATGAGAAATTTTCAATAAAACAAATTAATTTTTAGGCAAAAAAAAGGTGAAGATTAATTTTCTACTGAAAAGACGAATTTTTAGCAAAATACATCAATTTCGAGCCAAATTGTTTAATTTTGAACTATAAAAATATCAATTTCTAACTAAACAATTGAAGTTTTCAATGAAATAATAAATCTTTAACTCGAATAAATGAATTTAAAAAAAAGACTTCGAAAAAGACAAATTTTTAATAAGATACATAATTTAAAAATAAATATTTAAAATTTTAATAAAAAGAGGTAAATTTTTAACTAAAAGAATACGAATTTTCAATTTAAAAAAATCAATTTCTAACCAAAAAATTGAATTTTTCCACTAAAATGATAAATCTTTAACTAGAATAATTCAATTAAAAAAAAAAAAAAAAACAATTTTCGAAGGAGACAAATTTTCAATAAAATAGATAAATTAAAAAATTTTAACAAAAAGGTTGATTTTTAACTAAAAGAATACGAATTTTTAACTAAAAAAATCAGTTTTAAACCAAAAATGGAATAGTGCAATTTTCAGATGACAAAATTGAATTTTTTACCAAAAATACGAATACATCAATTTTGAATCAAATTGTTGAATTTTTAACTAAAGAAACATCAATTACTAACCAAACAATAGAATTTTTCACTAAAATAATAAATCTTTAATTAGAATAATCGAATTAAAAAAAAAAGAATTTCGAACAATTTTCGAATGATAAATTTTCAATAAAATAAATAAATTTTAAACTAAATATTTAAAATTTTTACAAAAAAAAGTAAATTTTTAAGTAAAAGAATACGAATTTTAATCTCAAAAATCAGTTTTAAGCCAAAAATGGAACAGTGCAATTTTCAGATAACAAAATTGAATTTTCAACCAAAAAAATATCAATTTCTAACCAAAAAATTGAATTTTCCACTAAAATGCTAAATCTTTAATTAGAATAATTCAATTTAAAAAAAAAACCATTCTCGAAAAAGACAAATTTTCAATAAAATACATAAATTAAAAAAATTTTAACAAAAAGGTTAATTTTTAACTAAAAGAATACGAATTTTCAAGTTAAAAAAAAATCAGTTTTAAACCAAAAAATTGAATTTTACCACTAAAATGATAAATCTTTAACTAGAATAATTCAATTAAAAAAAAACAAAAAAAAACAATTTTCGAAGGAGACAAATTTTCATTAAAATACATAAATTAAAAAAATTTAACAAAAAGGTTAATTTTAAACTAAAAGAATACGAATTTTCAAGTTAAAAAAAATCAGTTTTAAACCAAAAATGGAATAGTGCGATTTTCAGATGACAAAATTGAATTTTCTATCAAAAATACGCATACACCAATTTTGAACCAAATTGTTGAATTTTTAACGAAAAAAAGATCAATTACTAACCAAACAATAGAATTTTTCACTAAAATAATAAATCTTTAATTAGAATAATCGAATTAAAAAAAAAAGAATTTCGAACAATTTTCGAATGATAAAGTTTCAATAAAATAAATAAATTTCAAAATAAATATTTAAAATTTTTACAAAAAAAAGTAAATTTTTAAGTAAAAGAACACGAATTTTAATCTGAAAAATCAGTTTTAAACCAAAAATGGAATAGTGCAATTTTCAGATAACAAAATTGAATTTTCTACCAAAAAAAATCATTTTCTAACCAAATAATTGAATTTAAAAAAAATGAATTTTCGAACGAAAATTGAACTTGTATTTTCAGTTAAAAAATTAATACAATATTTCTATTTTCAAGCAAAACATATTTTTATTTGAAATAAGAAATAACTGAATTTAAACAGGGGATGAATTTTGAACAGACAAATTTTTCAGCCGAAAAAGAAAAAAGATCATCCAAAAATGTGGAATTTTCAAGAAGAAAAGATAGATTTTCAACCAATAATTAAATTTTCAGTTCAAAAAATTAATGTACAAAAAATGATACTTTTACAAATAAAAAAAATTAAGCAAGCTCAAAAAAATACCCTGAATTTCAGTTTTTCCAGATCAGTAAACACCCTGTTCATCTTTAAAGTTTTGTTTAAATCCTAGTTTATTTTAGAATTAGGCAAAATTAAAAAAGAAAATTCTGTAAGTTGAATAAAGCTTTCACTACTCGGAGTTTTACGAGAATCGGGAATCAGGAGAGATTTTGTAGCATGCATTTTTAATATTTTAAAATTTTTGCTGAATTATTAATAAAATCTTACGGGTAAATTAAAAAAATATTTTAATTAATAAGTAGAATGTGCCTGGAAAGCAATAAGGAATCAAAAGGACTTAACCCCTATCCGGAGGACTTTAAAAACCACATGTGGGATGTCACATGAGAATGTGTCTGTTTTTATAGGTTCTTTCATTTTACGAGAAATCACTGATTTTCCACACCCCTTAATTTCCACAAAAACATTTTTCTCCCCCAATTTTTCACCAAATTCAATTCACCCCTCCGGAAAAAATCAAACCTAACCCAATTACATTTTAAAAGTAGTTACATCGAAAAATAAAGTTAATAAAGTTTATTTTTGCTGCTGGAAATAAATAAATTTGTTTTGTGATTTACTTGATTTAATTTGGAACAAGGTCAATATTTTTCTGACAAGGGTAAAAGTAAGATGCAAGGTTAAATTTCTTGGTGTGTGATAAAACTGAAAACTAAAGTTAGATACTGAGACGACTCGAGAGAATGAATAAAGAAAATGTCCCAGAAAAATGTGAAATTATGGGCCAAGGATAAAAATGTGATTCAGATTTGCAAACCCCGTGGATTCGTCAATGAAAGGAACATGTGCGAGAGAGAATTCACCCCTGGCTACTCTTCGTAGCATCATTCTATCAGAATAGAGAGAAAGAACCTTGTGCAATGTATAAGAATGATAAAAGGGAAGAAGTAGACGAGTTGTGTCCTTTTCGCAAGTTGCGTCGACGAGCTGAGGGAGTGAAATGATCGGAAAAATGAGGAGCCCGGTGTCGCCTAATCTGGGCTAATTCAAACTAGACTAGAAGACGGTGTGACAGACAGCGTTAGGGGAGGCTGGGGGTCTGGGATCACCGCTACGTCGTGTAGGAGCGCAGGAAGTGGAGGTCAGCATCATTTTAATTGAGAAAGTTCACGAGGGACCACGAAATGAATTAGGTCTCTACTTACGTACAATTGTGAGGAATAATTTCTCTCATTTACGACCCGAGTTAATGTCTTTGTTGACAACTAAAAAGAGATCGCACAGTTGATTCAGAAGCCACTGATACTGTCATTGTTTTCAGCCATCTTCCTACTAGACGACTACACTCTAGTACGGCCATGTAGCGAACCGTGCCGTGAGCCGTGAGGTCGAGTCGAGCTACGTCATTCACAGATGGGAAACTCGATGGGATATATCTCAGGGAGTTTAACACGCACCAGAGTGCGCGATCTGTTCGGGATCGAGTTTTGCGAAAATTTAAATTTGATAAATGAAAAATAGTTTTTTTAAAACAAATTATTAATAAAAGTTTGTAGTTTAGTTGTAAAATAAATTTAAAGGGGAAGTCATTCAGTTTGAATAGACACAACTTAATATTTTAGTTGCTCGTCACTTTTTCTAACGTACCCAGCGGGAACGATATTTAAAGTTGTTTTTAGAACTTCCTAAAGACGTTTTTAAGACGTAAAGTTTAAAAGACATTCTTAGAACGTCTAAAAACCCGTTCTAAATCAGGCAAAAAAGCTTCCGAAAAACGGACAATGTTCCGATTTTCTGCCGATAAACTGTTTGGGAAGATTATTATTCGAGAATTTTATAAAACACGAATTTTCAAATGAGGAATAGTTTAATTATTGATACTTTAAATTCGAATAATAATTTTAGAAACTGTAAGTATCAACAACATTTTTACATTCTCATCAGAGAAGGTATTAGATTTTTGTAAAATTTTGTCCGTCTGGGAGCACGATAACTTTTTAAAAAATCATTCTATTAGATTGGCCTTTGGTAAACTCTGTGTGTGTCTTAAACTAAAGATCAAGTTCGTTAGCCAGCCATTTTATATAAAAAGTCAAAAATTGAGCGCTTTTTGAATATTTTTGAGATCACTTTTTTACAAGATTCAAAAATCCTAATAACTTTTTTCATAAACCCAAAAATTGCCAGAGTTATAGCATTTACATAATTCCAAAAAACAAACGAAAATTACCATTTTAAGACAAATAAAGGACGATATGAAAAAAAGTCACGACAAGAAAATTGTTGGTTTTTGAATGCCCTACAATATTATTTTAACAACTTTCCGAATTTTCTTTAAAAATCGAAAATTCAAACTTTGACATAAAAAATAATGGAAATTCCAAAAATTGAATTTTTCGTCAAACTACGCAAAATACGGTAAAAGATGAGCAGATCAAAATTATCCATTTGTAAAAGATCTACAAATTTGTTATGAATCACTATTTGATAGGAAGCGTAGTTTTCGCTTTAATCGTGACAAACATCATTAAAGGCCAAACAAAAATCTGCCCGCTGCGTGGGCACATTCTGATCACAACCTTTGTTTTTCAATTTCTTTTTCGTTTCGTGTGTGGGGTTTAAAAAAATTAATTTTTTAAATGTTTTTAATGCTAGTTATTTACGATTAAAGCCAAAAACAGAACTATCAAATAATTATTCATGGCAAATTAATACATTTTTACATTCTCATCATATAAGGTATTAGATTTGTGTAAAATTTGCTCCCCCCCCCCCCCCCAGTTTTGGTCAAATATCTACGTTTTGAGACCCCCGTGAATCCGAAAAATAGATTTTTATAAATGTGACCATATGTAAAGCTGCCTATCTGTGAGCACGATAACTTTTGAAAGAATGAATATATTAGATTGGCCGCTACATTTTTTTAGTGTCCTAAACTAAAGGTCAAGCTCGTTATAGCCAGCCATTTTGGATAAAAAGTCAAAAAGTGAGCGCATTTTGAATATTTTTGAGACAACTTTTTAACAAGCTTCAAAAATACTCTGTACGGATATTCGAAGTATTCAAAAAGTCGAACAATTGATCCTGATTAATTTTTTCATAAATTCAAAAATTACCACTTATAGCATTTACAAAATTCCTAAAAACAGACGAAAATGAACCTTTGAACCCAAAAAACGGCACACAAAGTAATGGAATATCTAAAAATGACATTTTTTATTTAACAGTGTAATATTATTTCAAAGATTCTCAACTATATAAATGTATATATATATATATATATATATATATATATATTTAGAAGTTATAAAACGGTAAGATTACTCAGTAGACCGCACGTTTAAAAATTAAGTCATAAAAATAACATTGGAAATGAGCAAATTCAGTTTATGGAAAAACGACAAAAGTTGAAATGAATGTTTAATAACAAATATTTTGTTAAAGAATGCGCATTTTTTAAACGCATGTTTAATTTATAATAATATACATTTATGGGAATGATATAAAATTTCAGGGATAAACTCGAGTGCGAAACACGAGATACGTGATGAGAATGTGTTTGTTAAAGCCGAAGGAGCTTTAACAAAAGAGAATTCCCAATCAACAAATTACTGTTGTCGATGCTTTGAACATTACTTTTAAAAATGCTGTGCACTAAGATCGAGCGCATAGCGCAAAGCAAATGCATTATCAAGCGGGAAGCGCGAGATAAATATATAATCGAGCGCGAAGCCCGAGAACCAACAGTCGCGCGCCCTAGGCGCGCTCAAACTTGCGAGCGAAGCGAGCCACCTGGGAAGGCAATATGCCCGCGAAGCGGTCAGATTTTTTAAAAATAAACGTATTTGATTATTGTATTTTCAATAAGTAAGGAATATTTATTGAAGAAAATAATTGTTTAAGGGCATGTGCTACTTAGAAAATTGTCGATTTTACCAGTTTTAGGTCCCCCTGGCTTTTTTTCTGGAATGATAAATATTTTGTCTTAAAAATTTGAGAAATGATAGCGCACATGCTAACGGACGTCCCCACACACTTTTTTGTAGGTTAATTCAAAAAATTTTTAATTTAGCAAAATGTTATTATTTTCATAGCGCTTAGGAATTAGTATCGATTTTTTCAGTGTTAGATTCCCCCGGCTTTTTTCCTAGCATAAGGAATATTTTGTCGTCAAAATCTGGGAAATGATAGCGAACATGCTAACGGATGTCCCCGCACACTTCTTTTGTGTTTATTTTTCGAAAAAAATTTGATTTTGCTAACAACGTGTGTATATTTCGAGGTTATGTGTGTTATAATTCTCCCGAGCGTTACTTCCAAACTACACCATATTTTGGCCGAAAACTTTGGACTTACAAATAAAACTAATCTCCAGGAACTAGCCATGTTTGCAGGCAATTAAAAAAGTTTATTTCATCAATAATTTTCAAATTATCGGAAAGGCAGAGATGAAAAACGACGTAACCTCAAAATAATGCATAAAATCTTTATTTAGCAAAATAAATTTTTTTGTTATTATCCCTCAAAAAAGAGTCCGGGGTCGTCCGTTATGATATTTTATAGCATCTCCGAATTCAGTTTGTAAACATTTTCATTTTGTTGGGAAAAAAAGCCGGGGAACTGTACTCCATTGACCACACGACGAAGTATCACATGCCCTTAAACTAAGGAATTTTATATTTCGGGAATTTCCTCGTTCGGATGTTTTATAATTCGGCAAACTTCTGTCGGGAATTTTATTATTCGGAAATTTGATGATTTGAAAATTTTATTATTCACGAATTTTACAGTGCCGGGAACTTTATTTTTCGGTATTTTTCAGTCATCCCGAAATAGTATATTATGCATCTAGGAGGAAGAGGGAATTTTTCGATGAGTGTATGTTTTCAGTACGAGTCGTAGGCGAGTGTGTAGCGCGAGTCGGAGACTAGTATTGAAAACGTACACAAGTCGAAAAAATCCCTCTCCCCCTTGGCGTATGTGATATTTTTTATAACAAATGGATGATTTCAGACTTTTCTCGAATTACAGCTATCATTTCAGCCCATATTAGATTTCAAATAAAGAAAACATAATTTAAAGTAATTTTAAAAGTAACTTATGGTAACTTACCATAAATTGGCCAAAATTCTATTTTAAACATTTTTATAAATTTCCGTAAATTTATGGTAACTTAAGATAAAATACTTAAAATTATATCTCGAAGTGTTCATAAATTTTCGGAAATTTACGGAAATTTTCAATATTTATGGTAATTTTACAGGTAAATATGGTAACTTACCATAAATTAACCAAAATTTAATTTTTAATATTTTTATAAATTTTCAGAAATTGATGAAATTCTTGGTAATTTATGGTACTATAACCAGAAATTTATGATAAATTAAGATAAAATGCTTAAAATCACATCTAGAAGCGTTTATAAATTTGCGGAAATTTATGGAAATTTTCGATAATTTACGGTAATTTTACAGGTAAATATGGTATCTTACTATAAATAATCCAAAATTCAATTTTAACTATTTTTACAAATTTCCAGGAATTTATGACATTTGTGGTAATTTATGGTAATATTCTAGGTAATTTATGTTAAATTGAGCTAGATTACCGTACATTCAATTTACATGTAATTTATGGGTAAATTACCTAACATTTAATTTGGAATTGTTTATAAATTTCCAGAAATTGATGGAAATTTTCGGTGTTTTTTGGTAATGTGACCAGTTATATATGGTAAGTTTCCATGAATTACCGCAACATTCTATTATCTGCAAACAAAATTTCCATAGAGTTTTCACGGTGAGTGCGCTGGATATCGTAAATTGCAAGTTCATAGATGTAAACCTTTCATTAATCATCTCTATCGTCATTTTTCACTCCCTAAGGAGTAAGAAGTACTTTTTACTCCCTAGGGAGTAAAAAGTAGAGCTTTAGCCCCGCTTGATAGACTTCGAAAAGGGCTGAAATCATGTATCTGTCATAAAAAATCTTTTTTATCTATGTTCTAAAAAACTAGGTTTTGTTTCCTGCAATTGATATTAATTGGTATTATTTGGTATAACTGTGTGACCCTCGGCTCGCAGACATCTTGCCAGTTGACGTCACAACACGAAATACCTAATAGGGGAGGCTATTGCTTCCATTCACCAGGTTGCGCTATCTGCTCGGGCCCGATTTCTGCGAAAATTTAAATTTAATAAATGAAAAATAGCTTTTTCTCAAACAAATTATTATTAAAAGTTTATAGTTTATTTGTAAAAGAAAGTTAAAGGATAAGGCGTTCAATTCGAAGAGAAATAATATAACCTTTTAGTAACTAGTCAATTTTTCTTACGTACCCAGCGGGCCCGAAAACCGTCCAATATTCCAAATAGAAAAAGAGAATTTTCTACTAAAAAAGAACACATTTTCAACATAAACTGGAACAGTTAAATTTTCTGTTACAAAAAATTAATTTTTATAAAAAAAAATATATGTAAATTTTCAAAAGAATAGTTGAATTTTCAGACATAGACATTAATTTTCAACTGAGGTAATGCTTCTTCGACCAAAAAACAAAAGAAAATACTTTGAATATTTGAATATTAAATAAGAAACCAGTTTAATTTAAACAAAAAATATGAACTTGAAATTAAAAACTTAATTTTTTTGTTCAAATTTAACTTAAAATAAATGTTATATTATAGATTGAAAAGTTACATTTTTATCGAGAGGACATTATTTGCGAATAAAAAATGTTAAAAAATGAAATAGTTCAATTTTTAGTTAAAAACATATTTTTGAACCAAAACAGGGAGTTTTAAGCGAAACAATTCAATTTTCTACCAAAAATAATGAATTTTTAACAAATAAGATTAATTTTCAAACGAGAAGATTAATTTTATACCGAAAAGTCGAATTTTGAACTAAAACATTCATTTTTAACACAAAACTAATTTTGTTAACAAAGATGTTGAATTTTTAAGCAAAGAAAATAATTTTCAACCAAAATAATTAAATATACAAACTAGAAGAAGAATTTTCTAACAACAGACTCATTTTCCAAACACATAGTTGACATTTCTACTATAAAGATCAATTTTAAGAAAAGAAAAATGAATTTTTATAAACTAGTTAAATTGTTAACAGAAAAATTATTTTTCTTAAAAAAAGATTAATTTTTAAGCATCAAGATTAATTTTCAACTAAAAGAGACGAATGTTGATCCAAATGGTTCATTTTTAAACCAAAAGAGGCAAATTTTTTATAAAAAATGGAAAGTTAAATTTTTAATTAATCAATTTTTAATGAAAAAAACTGATTGTCACAAAAATAGCTTATTTTCAACTAAAGAGATAAATCTTCAACAAACAAAGTAAAATATGATAGTTGATGTTTCAACAAAAAAATATTCTGAATTAAAAGCCGTTTAGTTCGACCAAAAAGGGCGAATTTTCAAAAAAACATATAATTTTTCAAATAAAAAAGATTAGTTTTTAAACGAAAATAAATAAAAGACAAAAATTACAAAAAACAAAATAGCTAAATTTTCAGCCCAAGAGAAGAAACTTCAACTAATAAAATATTAGTCGAAAATGTTTGTATCCAACAAAAAAAGAAGACGGGTTTTCTCCATTTCTTTGGTTAAAAATTTAACTACTACGTTGGAAATATTTGTTTGTTGTTAAAAATTAAAATTTCAGTTGAAAATTCATTAATTTTGGCAGAAAATTTTAGTATTTTAGTTTGAAAACCATTTTTTAATTTTAATTTTTAAGTTTCAACATGAGGTATTTTATTCAAAATTATTATTTTTTGTTTAAATTTAACTATTTTTAGTCATCTCGAAAAATCCTTTCTATCCAAGTTGTAAAAAAAACTAAGTTTTGTTCCCTGCAATTTATATTAACTGGTATTATTTGGTATTATTGCTTGACCCTCGGTTCGTAGACATCTTGCCAGCTGACGTCACATCATGAAATACCCCATAGGGGAGGTTATCGTTACCATGCACTAGGTTGCGCTGTCTGTCAGGGCCCAATTTCTGCGTACATTCAAATTTCTTATATGTAAAATAGATTTTTTATACAAATAAATAAAAAAGTTTATAGATTATTCATAAAAAAGCAAAAGAATATGTAATTCAATTTAAAAAAATTTTTAATTACCCGTCAGTTTTTCTTGCGTAGTTTTAAATTTAAAAAAAATAGCATTTTTGTCTACTGGAAGAACATTATAAATAAATTTTATATTACACATTAAAAATTACAACTAAAATTTCAATCGAAAAGATGAATTTTCAAATAAATAATTTTTCACCAGAAAGTTGAATTTTAAACCAAAACTGGTAGTGATATTTTTAGTTTAAAAAATTAATGGACATACAAAAAACTCTTCTTCAACAAAATAGTTCAATTTTTAAGCAAAGAAATGAATTTTCAACTAAAAAATCAAATTTGCAACCACAAATAGAATAGTTTACTTTTCAGTTAAAAAATAATTTTGAAGGAAAAAAGAGGTTCAACGAAATCATTAAATTAAAAAAAAAAACTAATCAATTCTCAACATAAAAGATGAATTTTTAGACAGAACATTAATTTTCTACTAAACGGTCGAATTTTCAACTAAAAAAAAATATAACTGATAATGAAAATTTCAATTTTCGGTTTAAAAAAATTAAATTGTAACAACAAAATCTTTTTTAAGGAAAATAGTTCAATTTTCGACTAAAGAAATGAATTTCCAACTATAAAAGATCAATTTTAAATATAAATCCGTACATTTTCTGCTAATATAACCTATAAGGTACTTAGTTATAATGGTATACTGTTTATAATAAATATTTAAGGTAGTAAAAATTAAAAAAGACTAAATTTACAGGTAAATTTGGCTGTCTGCCACTGCCGGCCAGCAGATGTACGAAAAGGTCATAACAAGGTAGACAGGTAGGGGTTGGTCTTTCCGAAACGATAACTATGGCTTGTCGGTCGAAATCATCGGATTCTCTCTTTCTACCTCATACGATAGAAAGAGAGAAGAGCCTGTTACCATAGACAGTAGTCATTTCTACATGTGATATACTAGCGCCGCGCTCGGGAAGAATTGTAACCATTGTTACTCGACAAAAATGTGCTTATTTTGGTTAGAACGTAGAGACGGAATTAATATTTTACATGGAGTTCACATCTAGGTTATCCACCAATCAAATTGGCCATAAAATGCCATAAGCAAAGAAGACAACCAGAAATGAATGAGGTATTTTAGGTTGGGTCCAGGATCTTCAACCTCCACGCCGAGGGTCAAACAACAACACAGTTGAGTCGCGTCTAAGACGCCATCAAGGAAAGACATTCGTTGCATTTGGAAGCCATTATTAGTTACTGCATTAATCGCTGTCGCTGTGGAGTAACGCATATAAAAACTCAGGTAGGTGGTTGTGTGTTTTTCGTGAAGGCCAAGTGGCCTGGCCAGCGCCACAACATGGTGAATCCTATAGGGAACTCGGATCTCTTGGATAAAGATGGCGCTACAAATAGAGTCGTATCTCCAGCTGATAAAGTCACTTTCATGGACATTGAATCAGAGTTGGATCAAAATGTCGTAAATAGCTCTTTGCTCTTTCTACTTTCAGGGCTTGAATTCTTCGTCGACACGCGCAGCTCCTCCTAACCTCAAATCCTTAAGGGAGAGGCCGGGGAAGCGCGATTCCTCGTATCTGATGGATCCCTCACTTGCTGGAAAAAACAAAATACCTCACACAGGTGGTCCTAGAGACTTTAACTCTACTGAAGATCTTTTTAAAAATAGGTATTCTATTCACAACAAAGGTCCCTTTTTATTATTGTAGAGCCAAAGAGGGGTTGTGAACCAAAACATGTCATGGTGGTCGGAAAAATTCTACATACCTCGTTTCCAGGTCTAATTGAACACATTGAAAAGTCTAGCCCCTCGCGAATTCATGTAAAATGATACGATGGTAAGAGTGCAAACAAAATTGTTGATAGTCTTGAACTCTTGGCTAAATCTAACCTCATCGCGTTTATTCCCAACTATCGGGTTGCTCGTGAAGGTATAATACGAGACATACCTCTTGATATTTCCAATGATGACATCATTAGATATTCGCGGTCAAGCTCTAAATGCTCTGTTCTTAGTGTTCGCCGTTTTGTAGCGAAAAATGAGAAAGGTGATCTAGTGCAAACAAAAACAGTGCAAATCAGATTCGAGGGTCAAGAAGTTCCGGACTTCATTGATATCTTTAACTTGAGAGTTAAAGTCGAACCTTACGTTATCCAACCCAAGCTTTGCTACCAATGCTACAGATTTGGTCATGTGGCCAAACAATGCAAAAGCCCTCGATGTCGATTCTGTGGCGGTGCTCCCTATGAAACTGGGTTCGAATGCCCCAATGAGAAATCACATGTTGTTTGTATCAACTGCAAGGGCTCTTATTTAGCATCAGACAAGAAATGCCCATATTTCCTGGACCAAATCTCGATTAGGAAAATTGCGGCGTTCAGAAATCTTCCCATTAACGAAGCGACACGTCTATTCCATCCGGAGAAGAAACGTGCACAAAGAAACAATTCAAGCTTTGACATTAACTCTTTGATTAAAGTACCTATTCCTCATTCTAGCCTTCCCTCGCAGACGCCTAACTTTAATTATGCCGACTTCCCTAACCTTGGAGACGTTGACTTGGATTTTGTCATGGGTAATCCGAGTTCAAGCTTTCAACTACCTTTTGCAACCGTCACTGCTTTTTCGAAAACAAGACCACGCGTACAACACCAGAATAAGCAACGTGCTCAATCATCAGTTTCTCGCCAGAATCCCAACCAAGGCGATAAACACGCTAATTTGACTCACTCAGACATAACTTCGACCCCTTTTAACACCAGTCATGCTACAGATGTTCCCTTCCCACCAAATAACATCAATCCCTGTCCTGCTACTCCTTCTCCCTCACTTAACTCATCACTTCCTCCTCAATTTGCAGAAAGCCTTTCACAGATTATGTCTTTTTTAACTTAACTTTGCAATCAGATGGCTCCTTTGTTTGCCCTGTTAAACAATTTTAGCTCCCTCTCCAACCTCCCTCAAAATCTTAACTTAGCATCCCTTTCACAGATAGCTACTAACAATAATTCTTCTTAAATAATGGCTACAGAATCCTCTCTGAACATTCTTCAATGGAACTGTCGGGGTATTTTCCCTGAAAAAGGTTCACTGGAAAAAATCGCATATGAGTTTGATATCATCCTCTTGAACGAGACCTGGCTTAAACCCCAATCCAGATTTCTCCTCAAGGGTTATAACGTTATAAGAAAGGATCGTCAGGATCGAGCGGGGGGAGGTCTATTAATTGCTATTAAAAATGATATCCCCTTTAAACAGGTTGATTCTATCTATTGTCTCGATGATATACTGGATACCCTGGCGGTGGTTGTTCCAACTGATTTGGGACAACTACTCATTGTAAATGTATAAGAAATCCTCGGGCTTCCGTTAGGTCAACTAACTGGCAAACGTTTTTTGACTCGATGTCAAATTTTTCTAGTTTACTCATTGCGGGAGACTTTAATGCACACCACCCATCCTGGGGTTGTGAATCTTCTTGTCCATCAGGGAATTCAGTCTTTAATGCATTATCTGAAACAGACTTATTTGTTATTAACAATGGAGAACCGACTCTTTCGTCGTCCGGGACAGTCCAGATCAGCTATAGACTTATCGATTGTATCTTCTAACTTAAAACTACTCGCTACTTGGTCGGTTCTTGATGATAAAATGGGGAATGATCACTTCCCAATAAAAATTATTTTTGGCATTCCATTTAAATACTATCAGTTCTTTTCACACAAATACAATTTAAAGAGAGCAGAGTGGAAAATTTTCAGGTACTTTTTGTCATCTCTCCATAAAGATGACAATCTTTCTGAGCTTCAATCATAACATGATATTATTAATGCGTATTACAAGTTTGTAAAGGATATAGATGATGCTCTTCGTAAGGCGGACTCCTGTTCGAACTATGAGAATTTCATTGAGTTTGAAAAATACCAGGCGATAGCCACTAAAAGATTTAAAACCATTAAAGTTTCTAGTTTTAGGTCATATTGTGAATCCTTATCGTATAACTCCTCTCTTACTAATGTCTAGAATAAAATTAGAGGATTTCGCCATAGATTAATGAAACCACCTTCATCTTCTTCCAATTCCATAAATTTGGACACATTCGATGATATGAATGGGTGCATTGAAAATTTTTTAAAGATGTCTAATGATTTTTCTAATGTAACCATATCACCACTTCCAAACTCCTTTCTAGAAAGTGATTCTTCCTTTCAGAATAATAATCCCTCGTCTCCATCTCCAATTAACAATAATACTTTGCAGCGGTTGGACATTTTTGAGCAATTCTTCTCTTTCGAAGAGATGACTGCTGTTTTGAGTAGTCTGAAACTCAAATCTTCTCCTGGTCTGGACAAAATTAGCTTTGAGGTAATATCAAACCTCCCAAAAACGTCAATCCTACATCTGCTTCACATTTTAAATTGTATCGTCAATGAGAATGTTTTCCCAAACTCTTGGAAAGACTTTTTGATCTTCCTTCTTCCTAAAAGTTCAATAATAAATAAATTTAGACCTATAGCCTTGGCCTCTTGCTTTTTAAAAATAACGGAGAAATTAATTTTGAATCGACTGGTCCATTGGTTGGAGAATCAGAATATTCTACTTCCATCTCAATATGGCTTCAGGAAAAACCGTTCCTGTGCCGATAACCTGGCAATCCTTTCCTCAGAACTTCATCTATCCCAAACAAAAAACCAATATACGGGCTGTCTCTTTTTAGATATCAAGGCCGCATATGATAACGTCATTCCTAACATTCTTATCAATGATCTGATAGAAATTGGTCTTCCATTCAAAATTTGCAAGTTTATTTACAACTTAATTCATGAACGTAAAGTTTTCTTCAGATTGAATGGTGCAAATAAAGGACCATTTATAATCATGAAGGGCCTCCCACAAAGATGTATTCTTAGCCCTGTATCGTATACAATTTATACGCGAAAATTACACTCAATCATATACCCAGGTTGCAAAATCTTAGAATTCGCCGATGACATAGTCCTCTATTTTACATCATACGAATTAAATGAATGTTTATCTATTCTTCAGCAAAGCTTAAATTCCATTAACTCCTTTTTGAAGGAACGGGGACTATCAATCTCTCCAGAAAAATCAAAACTAATTATTTTCCCAATTCCAATAAAAAATCTGCCAAATAATGTTTCCATATCAATAGACGATCAAACTATTACTCCATCCGAATCGGCTTCATTTTTAGGTATTATTTTTCACTGCACCTTATCTTGGGAACTTCACTTCTCAAAGTCAATTAACAAAGGCAACCAAGTCCTGAATATTTTAAGGTGTTTATGTGGTACGTGGTGGGGTTCTCACCCAAAAATTCTCCAAATCTTATTTCGTGCCCTGGGAAGGAGGAGCTCTTTCGACTATGGTAGCCATGTCCTAACCATTTGTAGTGGTGATACTTTTTTTCGGAAATTAAACAAATTGCACAATAGATTTTTGCCTGTCATATCTGGTTACCGTATATCCATACCTATCATTGTCATGCAAGCAGAACTAAAGGAGTTACCATTAGTATCTAGATTCCAACTATTATCAGATAAATTTCTTATAAAAACGTTTCTTACGGTTAACCATCCAATCCGCAGTACTCTCTACAATTTGTACTATATAACAAAAGATGGTTTAACCCAATACAGCCTGGACCAGAGTTTTATCCTCTTAAAATCCTACTAAAAACTCAAAGGTTTTAAAGACAGAGTTTTAAACTCAGCTACCCCGCTACATTTTCTAGCTCCCTATTCGCTAAAGTTCTTTCGACCAACGATTGATTTTAAAATAGGCTTACCTATACAACAGAGTAATTCTCCGGTAATAGTTTTCAATAATTTGATTGATAATAAATTTTCTGCTCTTACCCGCTTCTACACGGGTGGCTCCAAATTCCCAGAGTCTTTCGTGGGGGTCTCAATATACTCCCCACAACTTAATGTAGAAACTAAAATCAAGATTTCTGAACATGCTTCAATCTATACAGCGGAGGCTTTGGCTATTAATGAAGCAATCCAGCTTATTTTAGATAGACAAATTCCTAAATCAGTAATTTTCTCTGACTCAAAAAGCGTTTTACAAGCTTGCCAAAAATTTAATGACTCGTCCTCTACATCATACCTTATATTCAAAATCCGAAATCTTCTTTCCATTGCTTCCGAAAATAATCTTAACATAACTTTAGTCTGGATCCCTGGTCACAAGGGCATTCCAGGTAATGAGAATGTGGATAATTTAGCAAAATCGGCTACCATAGAAGGAACCTTCCATGAGTTAAAACTGCCACACACCGACATTTGGTCCACAATCCTTCCCTTCCATCTGAACTCAGCTCTGGAAGCTTGGAGTAGAGTTTCGGAATCAACAGGAGTTGGTCAATAATATTTTCATAACTTTTTTCAATCATCTAAATTCGCTAAACCGTGGTTTCACAAATCTAATCTAGATAGAAAATCAGTAATCATCATCTCCAGACTACGTTCTAATCACTACAACCTTGCCGCTAGCTTAGCTAGGAAGGGCTTCATTGATGCTGGGGGGTGTGCTTCTTGCGGCTTTCTCGAGAACATCAACCATGTGTTGTGGGCCTGCCCGAGACTCTCAGACTCTAGAAAAACACTTGAGTCGGCTCTGATTCAAAATAGATCTCTCCCACCGTTCTCTTTTGAACCATTTCTCATTAATCCTACGAACAAAGCCTTTCTCCCTTTTTTACAATTTTTCAGAAAGAATAATTTACTTATTTAAGACAATTTTATTCCGATTTGATCCTAACCTCTAAACCTCACGTTATAATTCTGACTCCAAACCAAATACCTAACATTATGGCATAAAATCATTTCTGGATACAAAATAATCATAGCCATGGCCAAATAGGTCACGCTTTAATTGCGCGGAGTGTTTTTCTCCAGACCTAGGCTAATTGTTCTTCCCCTCCCTTGCGCAACTGCAGTGGAGTGGGGAGAGAAAGAAAGAAGAAGAAGAATACCACAGTTGCATGAGACGAAACGTAATTTTTTAATAACTAAAAAAAAAGAAGGATTTTACAGCATAAGTGTATTGGGATATTATTGTTTACTTTCCGAAAGTGACGCAATTAAATAATAAAATGGATATTTTTTTCGTAAAGATTTTTATGAAGTACTGCACAGCCTTTGAAATCGAAAAATAGTATTCAAGTACACTCAAAGCCAAGTGATGAGTGAGTCACGTGACTAGATTCCTACCTTACCGATACTTTTTTTATTTCTTAACTTACTTTCACAAAAAACGCCACATTCAGTTGAAAATTTAGGATAATACATAAGAAGCACTAAGAAAGGTGGTTCTGTCCTAAATTTGTATAATTATGAAAAAAAAAATTTTTATAAATAATATTATTTTGATTTTTTCATCATTCTTAAAATTTAGGACCAGAACCACCTTCCTTAGTACTTTTTATTTAATATCCCACGTTTTTAATTAGACGTGGAGTTTCGTGTGCAAATCAGCTTAGCTAGAAATCAGAATAAATGGATAATACATTCAGTTAAAAAAGAAAATTGTTAATATTCTATGGCCATGTGTTGGTCGGTCACGTGACCCGATTCATACCTTATTGACACTTTTTATTTCCTAACTTATTTGTATACGAAGCTCCACCCCACAAATCGAGTTAAAGTTTGGGATACTAAATAAGTAGCACGAAGAAAGGTAGGTCTCGTCTTAAATTTTTATAATAACGAAAAAAGTTTTTTTTGTAAATAATTTTTTTTTGCTTTTTTATAATTATTAAAATTAAAGACGAGACCCACTTTTCTTGTGGCTTCTTATTTATTGTCCCTAATTTTTAATTCAATGTGGCGCTTCGTGTAAAAATAAGTTAAGAAATATAAAGAAATGACGGTAAGGTTGAAATCTGGTTACGTGATAACAAAAACACATAGATATTTAACATTTATACAAGAAGTTACATTGTCTAATTTTCCATTAATTGATGAAAATTGATTAATCCATAAAACTTTTTTTTATAACGAGAATAAACAAACAATTTAACCAATTAGCTATTCTCAGTTTTTCGTTAATTGAATGAACCTATTAATATTTCTAACCTAGAACCCCATTCATGTTAATTATAATTCTACAATTTTTTCCAATTAGGCTGAAAATAATAATTTTCGTAAAACGATATATAAAAAGAAGTACTATTAAGAACATGTGACGAGTGAGTCACGTGGCCAGATTCGTACCTTACTGTCACTTTTTTTATTTCCCAAATTATTTTCACACGAAGCGCCACATCGAGTTGAAAATTGGCGATAATAAATAAAAATCACTAAGAAACGTGGGTCGGTTCCTAAATTTTAATAATTATGAAATTAGCAAAAAAAATATCTACAAAAAAAACTGTTTACATAATTATAAAAATTTAGGACCAGAACCACCTTTCTTAATGCTTCCTATTTATTATCCCAAATTTTTAACTCGATGTGGCGCTTTGTGTGGAAATAATTCAGGAAATAAAAAAAGTGACGGTAAGGTAGGAATTTGGTCACGTGACCCACTCACCACATAACCTTAAAAAGTGAAAGGTGAACTCCCTGCGTATAATTGACGTAAAAGTTCCCAATATTTTTTCCACAATCATCACAACACTAATTAAGTAATATTACAACAACAATGATTTTTCAAAGTCACAATCACAGTCTTAAATTAAGAGTTTTATTTTAATGTATATTGAAAAAAATTAAAAATTCATAAAAATTGGAGAAATATAATATAGATAAATGAATTTTCACCAATCAATGGAAAAATAGACAGAAGTCCTTAAAATTAATTTTTAAATAAAAAAAAAACATTTATTCTCTTCAAAGTTCCATGATTTTTCCAAAATCTTTTTCAAAATTCTATTACTTTTCCAGGTTTGCCATATAATTCTTATCTGTTTTCCACATTAACTTTCAAGCCTTTCGTAACACAAAAATTATAATCATACTTTCGACCGAACTACAATAAATTTTTTCCAGTTTCACCAAACGAAGAAATAAAATTTTTTAACTTGAAGAGCCTTAAAAATAATAGAAACGAAATGTAGATTTTTAAAGATTTCGAACAATAAAATTTGGAACCTTTTTAAGAATTTTAAAATGTTTTAGGAGAATGACAAAATATTCTGAAGATTTATAGGAAAATTTGAAAGAATTCTTTGCCTTTAAAAATTAATTTTGAGAGAAAATTTAAAAAGATATTTAAGGCAATTAAAAACATTGCTATAAATTCCGAAAAAATTCAGAATATTTTAAGGCATTTGTTTGAATTCTTTAAGTTTTTTTTTTAAATTTTAAGAAAAATTCACTTCAGTTTAAAAGACGTTCAGGGGTTCTGGAAGATGCTAAGTGATTACAAATATTTTCAGACTTAAAAATATTTACGAAAATTAATAAAATATTTTTAAAAATAACGGATCTTCAAAAAATAGTTTTATTCCTAACAAAAAATTGAATTGTCAGCTAAGAAAATTAAGTTTTAATCAATAACAACGCAAATGGAACAGTTGAATTTTCAATCAAAAAAGAATTTTCAAAAAATACTTAAATTTTCAATCAAAAGAATGAAAATTTCCAGTTAGAAGATTAATTTTCTACCAAAATGATTAGGCGCGATGTTTTTTGAGGAAAAATAAAAAAAATCCTTACAATTTTTCGGTTTCCGGGAAACTATTAAATAAAAATTTTATTCCAGAAATCTTATTGGAAATAAACTTAACATAGATTTTTAAACATTTCAATGTTCAAAATATTGTAATATTTAGAAAAAAATTTCGCATTATTATTATCAATTGTATGATACGAAAATTAAATTTTTTTCTAATTTAGAACAAATTTTTTTTCATTTTGATTCTGAATTATTCGTCTAATTAATATATTACATAGGATTCATTTCTAGTTACTTTCTTGACCTATGGCAACTGTGATTGTTCGAGAATCTGGATGCGAATTTTATACGTAATATTAATTCAATGAAAAATTCAAATTCGATATCCGTGAAGAGGCACCCTAAGTGTATTTTAATATTATTTTGTCATTTATCAAAAGCCATTTAATTATTTATTAAAATTAGTAATTTTGTTTGTAAAGATTTTATTATTAAATTAAATACCTTTCAAAAAATAAAAAATTAAATGCAAATGCACTTCTGGTGAACAATTTTTTAAAAAGTTTTTAAAATATTAAAGATTTTTCAAATGTTATTAATAATATTGCTTGGCTTTCCTAGTGCAGACATCTTGCTGAAAATGGTTTACTCGCATAAAAAGTAAAATGCTCATCGTGGTAAAAGTATTTTTTCGAAATATTATTTTTTGATCAAATAAGTTTATAGAAATAGTATCGAAATAATATTTTAGTTAAAATTTAGTTGAGATTTTAACAAAGTTATAATTTTTGTGTTACTCTTAGCATTAATATTTCTTGAAATTATTATCATTTAATGAGAAAAAGATTTTTTTTCGGTTTTTTTAGCAAAAAAAATGTGTTATGCTGTGATACAGTGATCTTCGATTTTGAGATTCTCAGAGCAGAATAGTTTGTTTGGATAAAAAGTTTTGTATTATCATTCAGATATCCATATTGCTTTACATCGTTGTGGGTCTCAACTATTTAAAAGTATTTTTTAGCATTTTTTTTAAATGTTAAAAAACTTGAAAAGTATTTAAAAATAATTTTTTATTATAAAAGAACATCCAGCAAAATGTTTATATAATAATTTCTGAACAACTAAAATTATTTTTGGAAAAAATTCTTAGGCTTGAGTGACCTATATGGTATGTAAAAATTCTTTAAAAATGTGACTTTTACGATATTTTTGTTTGTAAAATAAGTCTTATGAAGTCGAAAATTTGGTCCAAGTAGAGCTGTGCATAAAAAAATGCCTCGTAAATGGTATACTACGCACCATTCGAAAGTGGGTTATTTCTTTCAGTTTTTTTTAAGTTAAAAAATTAATCAATATCAGGTTAATTTTCTCGTTTTTCTGACAAGTTTTAAGAATTGAAAATAGTGGACTACTTGTCTAATGTTAAGAAAAAAATGGTTTAATTAGTGTTGTGATAAATAATAGTGTTCTCTATTGCATGGACTTACACGCAGAAAGTTAAAATTTAAATATTCTATTTTGATTGTTATTGTCCGTTTTTTTTTAATATTGTATATTTCAACGGAATTAATAAAAATTGAAGAAATAGGATGGATATGATTGTCGGAACGTTAAAGAATATTAATGTTTTTTATTTAAATAAAAAACTAAGATCAGCTAATTGGATAAATTTATTATTTTTTTCTTGTTATAAAAAATCATTTCTTATTGATATTTCTATTTTTACCAATCAATGCGGAAAATTATTAACACATTAAACATCTATCAGTTTTATTTTCAAGTATTATGTTAATTTTAATTAGTATACATTTCTATTATTCATACCTGCAGTTTTCCTGTAAATAATCAATGATGCGGTGATTTTTTTATTTTTCATTTTAGCATAAAAAAGATGGAAAAAGAATAAGGAAAGTGTGTTATGTAATTTGTCTCTAATGAGCCGGAAAGGAGATAGTTTGGAAATCTTATTTTTATTTGTGAATTTTTTTCATACTCTGATTGCCACAGATAAAATTATCCATAAGAAATCAGATTTCATTTCGATATTAAATTAAGGAGAAATCTTAAAGAAAGAAAAAGGAAGAAGGTGGAAAAATGAAATGGGATTTACATACTCATCATTCTCAATCATTTAAAAGTGAATTTTTCATAATTTAAATTTATAAAAAAAAAACTTAAAATTGTTTAAAGATAATGACTTGTTCTAAAAAAACGTCATGCAAAACAGAAAAAATAAGTTTAATCCTCATCATTTCTCTGAGTAAACTTTGTTCACAAAAACACGAATATATATATATCCTAAATTAAAATCTTTTCGGAACGTCACATAAATTATACGATCCTTTAATTAAAATTTCTAGTTTATAATAAACACGGGATTTCCAAAGATATGACTCAAATGTTTTTTCTTGAAAATTGTTATTCTCTTAACTTTCCTCCTTCATGTCTGATTATACAATCAATAATTAGAATATATTGTGATGTTATTATGGATACTATCATTCGACGTTAATAATAACTTATACGTACATATCAATTTTTCAATACACTTTTCTTATTAATTTTTATTGTACAAAACTGATCTTGTAACATCTTTTAATTTTTTTAAATCATAAATTCTTGGCCGGAGACTATTGAAAGGAAGGAATAAAAAGATAAAAAAGAATAATAAAAGATATAAAT
>NC_046665.1:111759168-111763507 GCF_010883055.1 Belonocnema kinseyi | reverse complement strand
AATAAATAATAAATAATAAATAATAAATAAATAATAATAAATAATAAAGAATAAAAAAAGAATAAAAAGAATAAAAATCACAATGATGAAATTAAAAAAGGGTCCTTAGAATGCATTCTTTTATATAATTTATTGAACGAATTTATTTTTTATGCAGAGTCTAAAATGTTTCAATTTTCGGGGTACACACCTTTTTGTATAATACTCCTCCCTCCAGCTTTAAATTCCTAACATTAAAAAAAATTGCCTTTTCTACAAAAAAATACGAATTTTCAACTAAAAATATTTATTTAAAAAAATGGAATAATTGAATATTAATTTAAAACAACTACCTTTTAACCAAGAAAAACAAATCCTCAACAAAAATACCTAAAATTTCCACCAAATGAATCAATTTTGTACCAAAAAAGTCCATTTTTTCTCGAAAATTAATCAATTTTGAACCTAATAATTTATGCTTTCAAATAAAGCAGACAAATTTTCAACAACTAACAAAATAGTTACATTTTTACTTTTTAAATTCATAAAACAAAATATCTACAAAATAGTTAAATTTACAGACTAAAAAAGTTTAAAAATTATTTTCAACCAATGAAATTAATTTTCAACTAAAAAAATGGAATATTCAACTAGACTAGTTAAATTTTCAATTAAAAAATAATCTTCAACCACAAAAAAATTTTTAACTGTAAAAGATAAGTTTTCCGTTAACAGACTCAATATTTTACAAGAAAAAAAGGATTTTTAATTAAAATTTGTAACCAAATTGTTTCAACAAAACAATATGTCTCAACAAAATATTTTTGGTGGTTATTTTAGCCAAAAGAAACTTTGATATTAAAATTACTCCGCGTTCAATTCAGCCAAATAGTCAAATCCTTAACCAATTATTTCTGAAGCAAAGCGTTGCATTTTTTTTTTTTAAATAAAATTCTAGTAATGAAGATGAATTTTCAAATAAAATGTACTTCTTCACGAAAAGGGTTTAATTTCCAATGACAAAGTTAATTTTTAACTAAAAAATTGAATTTTCTATAAAGATATTTAAATTTTCAACCAATCAGTTGGAATAGTTAAATTTTCAGTTCAAAAATTAATTTTTAACCGTAAAACAATAAATTTTCAATTGTAATAGATAAATTTTTAGTTGAAAAAGAATAATTTTTTTACACAAAAAAAAGAATTTTGAACGAAAAAATATGTCTCAATAAAAAATGTTTGTTGGATATTTCAGCCAAAAGAAACTTTTGATATCAAAATTAAACTGGGTTCAATTCAGCCAAATAGTTGAATCCTTAGCCAAAAAAGCTTTACCCAAAAAAGTTAAAAATTCTTCTAATCGAGATAAACTTTCAAATGAAATGTACTAATTTTCACCAAAAGGATTGAATTTTCAACCAAGAAAGATATTCCAAGAAGGAAAAAAAGTTTTTAACAGAACTGTTGAATTTTCAATAAAAAATTCGGATTTCGTACAAAATTGTTCAATTTTCAAACGAAAAAGTTCGAATTTCATCCAAAAAACATGAATATTCTATCAAAATAGTTGAAAGTTCAACGAAGAAAGATTTTTCAGTCAAAAGTGCAAAAAATTTTCAACCGAATTGCTACTTTCTAAGCCAACAAAAAGAATTTTCTACAAAACAGTCGATTTTTCAACAAAAAATCTATATTTCAACCAGATAGCTTAATTTTATATAAAAAAATTGTTTAAGTTTCAACCCATAAATAAGAATTGTAAACAAAAAAAGTTTATTTTCAAACCAACTATTGAATTTCAACCCAAAAAGACGATTTTTTACGGAACAGTTGAATTAAAAAAAAAAGAATTTCCTACAAAAAAAGTAAATAGTGTAATAGTTCAAAAAAGTGAGTTTTCCATAAAATAGTGTAATCTTTAAACAACAAAGATTAATTTAAACCAAACAGTTCCATTATCTTCCAAAAAAAATGAAATTACTACCAAAAGAGATACATTTTCAAACTGAAAAGATTAATTTTCAATCAGTGTTTATTTTTCAGAAAACTAAGCTTTTTCATTAAGGAAAAGAAAATAATTTGCATTTTTAAAATAAAAAGATGGATTTTCTATAAAACAATACATTTTCTACCCTAAAAAGTTTTTCAACTAAAAAGTTACATTTCATTCTGAAAGATGAATTCCCAAGTAAAAATATGAATTCTCAAGAAAAAATACATAGTTGATATTTCTAACAAAAAATTTTTTTTATTTAATTCCAAAATTTGAATTATTAAAAAAGAAGTTAATTCTTTCTAAAATAATACAATTTTTAACATTTCAACATTTTTAGCATTTTAGGAATTTTTTTTCAATCAAGAAAGCTGAGTTTTTAACAAGATACTTGAATTCCCAACCAAAAAGATCAACTTTCGACAAACACGAATAATTTTATATCCAAAAAGACGACTTTTTGACAAAGTAAATCAATTTTTTACTTAACAGTTGCATTTTTAACTTATTTTAAACTTAATTTTAACTTAAGCAATACATCGATAAAGTTTCAACATAAAATGAAATATTTCAATTTTTTGATAAGGACTCTGTTAAAAATATTTTGAACAGAACAAAAATAACACTCATTTTCAACAAAACTGTTAATTTTTTCAGAAGAAACATACATTTTCGACTTAAAGTAGATTAATTTCATATAAAAAAGAAAAATTTCCAACTTATCCAATATGCAGGATAAAGTTAAAAAAAACATGAAATAGTTAATTTTCAGATTAAAAAAAATTATTTTTTAACAAAAAAAGAATGAATTTGTAACACTGTTAAATTTACAATCAAAATCATGAATTTTCGACAAAGAAAATTAATGTTCTACAAAAAAAAGACGAATTTTGAACTAAACACATGAATTTGCAACTAAATTATTCAATTTTAAAACTACAAGAAAAGAATTATCTATCAAATTGTTACAATTTCAAGTGAAAAAGTTGAATGTTCTACAAGAAGTAGAATTTTGAGCATAAAATTTAATTTAAGAGCAAATAGTTGAACTTTAATTAAGTTATAATTGCATTTTTAACCAAAAGGATAAATTTTCAAGCGAAAAGATTTAATTTCTGCCAAGAAATGACGAATTTTCAACAAAATAAATGAATTTCTAACTAAAAAGTTGAATTTTCAACTGAAGAAGATAAATTTGTAACCAAATAGTTAAATTCCCCTCTGTCACCAAGTCTAGTTTTTAGCCCCCCCCCCTTCCCCTTTAAACTGGTAGCGTATTTCATGGAAAGTACCGCCAGGCAACTTTTTCTTTTAGGACTAAACCAGTAGCACAGAAAAAAGTAAATTTAAATTTTGCTGCATGTAAAATTTTCCGCGCTTAAAGTTTACATGCTATTCGGCGAAAGTTCATCATACGATGAAATAAAATCTGTCGTCTGCTACGTCCTTAGGAGCAGTTAAAAAAACTGCAAAATATGAGTAAATTCAAGCTATGAACCAGGACAATAGATCTAAAACAATCTTTTTCCTTATTTAATTATTATTTTAAAAACAATTATATTTATTGGGAACGAATGAAAATATTTTTCGTGAATGAAAATAGAAAACTTGGCACAAAAACTATCTTATGTTTTCGAACAAACGAAAAATAGGAATCAAATTAATTTTTAAAGTTGAAGCATTAATAGGATTTATAATACGATAAATAAATTTTATCTTTACTTTATTTCAGATTAAAATTGAGTTTAAACATTAATAATTAAAACTCAATCCTAATATAAAATTATGTTTCAAATTTTGGTTTAAAAAATAGTTTCATGAATAAAATGTCAGGACAGAAATCCCTATCTCAAAACTTATGAACTATGGTTAAGTTCGTAATGAATATGGCGACTTTTCAGATAGATGTCAAATTATTAATTCTCAATAACGTAAAATATATTTTCATTCGTCCGCGATGCGTGCAATTATTTAAAAAATGAAATTGTAATAATTGAAATTCTGATTTTAATTTTAATTAAAAAAATTATTCTGAGATAGTTTAAAAAGTCAAAATTAGCTCAGTTTCATGTAAAGTTTATTCGATAAGGTTAACTTCTGTTGCAGCGAATCTCTCAACCGAAATCGATGTAAACTTTATCTTTTGCTTTTTCTGTGAGCCTATACAATTATGCTATAGATTTAAAACAAATTTATCTACTTAAATAATTAATAATACATCATATTACAGAATTATTGGGAAATTTGGGATCCATCCTTAAACCATACAGAAGTTTATTATGGTCCCATAGAGGCGTACGTGCCATCATGGCTCCATGTATACCTGCATTAAAAGCAGTTCTTCGGTCCCGCGTCTCTTCAAATGCA
>NC_046665.1:111748105-111759068 GCF_010883055.1 Belonocnema kinseyi | reverse complement strand
CCATTGCCCCTAGAGAATCTACAATAATATTCTACATTCTACAATCTACATTCTACAGAGCATCCCAGCGAGGGTCCGATGTAACGGTATTTGCTTCGAACGTCGGAACCAAAAGAGTAGGAGAACTCCTTTGAACGCCTTCATACCTATATTGGTAGTGTCAAGTATAGAGTTCCACTGTTCCCACAGTGCTGAAAAGACCGTCGCGCTGACATATAATTCATTGTTTTCATCGCGGCTGCGGTAAATACCGCTCGCGGTCCTGACAAAACACAGTTGTAAAAGTTGTATAAAAGTTATTAAACTTATATTCTGTTTACGCACCTAGGCGTCGTAAATTGGCAAAAGATTCCAAACGATCGCCGGCTTTACGACTGAGTTCGTAACCGGTAGAAAGTGCGAAACGCGTAGAAGCGTAAAAAATTTCGCGCTGGAAGGTGTTCTCCAGGTGAGTCATCTACGAAAATAAGTTGTGATACATCCAGCCATAGAAAATTCACCTGTGTGCATACATGTGTGTTGTCACTTCAAGGACGAGTTTTATTTATAAGGACTGATCGTAGAATCAAAGTGGTTCGCTGAAAGAGATGAAACCAACCGCGATTTGCACACGTTTTTTGTACAAGCGCGAATTTCACCGGTTAAGTGGCACACATGCATTCGTTCAGTTTCCATTTACTAATTGCCACAGGTTTTGTGCAGTCTCAGTCAAATGAATTATTGCGAAATGAAAATTTAATGAATGTTACGTATGTGCTTTGTTGTGTTCATTTTTTCGATATCAAACTCACCGAGAGATTTTAATTTTCCATAATTGGTGTGTAGGTGGTAAGGAAATTCATTAAATCAAATTAAATTCTTGGAATTGTCAGATTATCGTACGTAAGTGATTAAATTTTAAATTTTCAAAGTACGATCCTCATGAATCTGTTATTATAATTATTCATGTGATACTAGTGGCCTCACTTTCATTTGTATGGGCGGAAGGACACCACCTACGCTCATGTTTTGGCGGTCCTTGATGAACACGTTATGAAAGAATTATAATCACTTCTCGATACTTTATCAATTCTTTGACAAATATTCACTCTTAGAAATTTTTTTAATTGTATATTATTCGATGATTTAAATGAACGCAAAAACAATTATCATCTCAAACATGAAAAAGACTGGTTGCCGATTTCTTTGACGATGACGAGTTCATACTAGTCGCAGCTTTCTTTCCATTTCTATTGACACTGTGGTGTTCTCGGAAGCCGTAAAAAAATGTTGCAAAATAAAATTTAATTTGGATATGCGCAAAAAGCAGAAAAGGAATGTCGTTTTTATTTTCTGCTTTTAAGTTATATAATTAAAAATAATGTAACCAAATTTACTATATGAAGTAATGTTACCGTCATTGATAAATCTATACTAGGTCATGCTTATATATAAATTTAATCTTGACCTTATTATTTCAAGATCGTTGCTCTTCACCTGTCCCGCCACAATTTACATTCTCATTCTATTCTTTACGTCGTGGGAAACAAAACTTTTTATTAAAGTTATTTTCATCGGATGTTTACCACGCATAATTGCATGGAATTTTTTAATTGAGAGGGAGTCAATTCAACTTTCGAGCTTACCGATCGAAACAAGGACATAGAATCTGTGAGAATTAAGTCGTAGTCTTTATTTCTTTCGAAAATGAATACATTCTCATTATAATGAGAAAACATTAGTTTCATGGGAAGACTGACAGTCACGGATCTATTTAAATCTCCACGTATCGAGATCCCCTAAATTCGAAAAACAGGGTTTACAAAGGTGTCTGTCATTTGTATACTGGATAACTTTTTAAAGATTAATCGGATTAGATTTTGCTTGGCAGACAGTTCTGGTTTTAACCACACAAAAAATATCGGATAAAATATATAACTCCGCATTGGGGTTGAACTATGCAAAATAGGGAAAAAAATTAACGAACAATAACTGTACACACAAAATTGGTTATCAATCATTTCTTCATAGGACGCGTAGTTTTTGTTTCGATGTTAAAATGTTTGCCTAAATTTTATCTACAAATTTTCTTAAAGATACTTTACGCCAGAACGCGTGTTGTTTGTTTCAATCCTATAAGATAACATTAAAAATAAACAAATTAAATTTTTCAAAAGAAGGCACAAGGAGCAACAAAATGTTTACTAGCACAATTCTTGACCTAAATTAGATTAAAAATTTGCTTTCGACTATTTTTCATAGGATGTGCACTTTTTTATTTATAAAACCAGGACAATGAAAATACGTCTGTTTTAATATCAATGCATGTTATGAATTGTAATAATATACATATATTAAAATGACAAATGTTTCAGATTAGTTGCAAGTAGATTAATACAAATTACGGACAAAATATTACAAAAAACATGAAAAATAAAATTTCTAATTTACTTTCAAATATCTGAATCAATTCCAGAACGAGGTACAAAAATTAATATAATACATTTAATTTACCAAATTTGGTGTATAGTAGCGTCTAATGTTCTCTACAACAACAAAGACAATAGCGAGAGAAATAAATAAACTTTGTAAATATAATAATTATAATTATGTTTCATTCACGACGCTTTTCTTATTAATAATATTTTTCAATACATCAAGAATTTGAAGAAATGTGTATCTATGAATAAGAATCAAACCATAATAGTGAGTGAGTCATAATGCGATCATGCCTCCTAAATAGTATGTTAATAAAGGCTTACTCCCGATAATTTAATGCAGAATGCATATATTTAGTGGCATGCACAACATTTGTGTTTCAGAAATTCATTTCGAATTTTAATAATTTTTTAATTTTAATGCAAGTATATCACTAGAGTTGCAGTAAATATTTCGCGTGCGGTAAATTTGACCACAGTTGCATCAACATTTAAAATTTTGCATATTTTTTTTTATGATTGAACTTGCAATATACAACATCAGTGAGCGTGTGATTTCTAATTTCTCTAAACTTAGCTTTGTGTTTAAAAATGATAGCTTATAAAAAATAAAGATCGTCAACTATATAAATAATAATTTATATATATATATATATATATATATAACATTCAAAGTAATGAATAAATAATTTATTTTAACTTGAAAAGACACTCAATTAAATGTATCAATTTGTGTATATTGAGTCAATAAAATTCGTACAGTTCTTGCTTCTTCATAAGGTACGAAATTACATACATTACGAACTTCTATATTATTACATAGGAAGATAATAATAATCTACGCATGTCTCTGCGGTGGGCAAGAACGCGATTAAAAAGAAGGGTGGGGTCTTCATCTCGAACGGGACACCTGTTAGGATATACGAGTAGAAAGTAGGGCGAATACAAGAAAACAAAATAACTCAATGTAAAACCAACCCATTAAGGAAATGCTTAATGGATACTATCAATAGAATATAAAATACTAATATAAAAAATAATTGCAAACTGGCATGCAATTTAGTTGTCATGATTACATAATAGCTGCTGCTAAATAACAATACAAAATTAAAACACGTGCAACACATATGTAGGTATATATTTGTAAATGAACACATAAACCTGCATATTATTATGCAGATATTTTCATTATTTGAATCATTACACTGGGTTTTACCCATTCACTAAAAACTAGCTGCCATTCACAAGTAGTAAGACAAGCGAATGGAGCACACTTAGTTATATAATACTGTAACTCATTGACTTACTCTGCTTCAGCCAACAATAAATATAAATTATTCTTTCGTTTTCTATCAGGCAGTTTTCAAAATTTTTATATGTAAATGTGCAGTTTTTTAATTATTTCTTTCACTTGTGAGAAAACTAAATTATTGAAAAATTGCATTATTAATTAGAAAGGAATTTTTAAACTTCTAACTATTTGATTAGAGTCAAAGTAATCTGAAATATAAAATAACATATTCGTGTTTCATTATATTACGATTATTATACAATATACACTCGCTCCATATCTTAGAGTACTTGACCTTAATAAATAATACATGCGATCGTTCTTTTCTGCATTATAGAATTGGCAATAAAATATGGACTGGTGGAGGAGTTTTATAATATCACTATGCTGCCTCTATGGATGTGTTATAGCCGAACCGTACGTATTTTATAATAACCTTTCATTTAATCAAATCGCATCTTTCATTCATAAAACGTGAAGATACTTTCACTGTATCAATTGTTTTGTTCCAAACATATTCTAGTTACTCAAAATTGTAATTATTTTTGCGTAACCTAAGAAGAAATCCTTTGAATATGATTTGATATAGCGGTAAATAATGAATAAAACTTTCTCACTTATTGTTGCTCACAGACTTGAGAATCCTTTCTTTATGCATTAATATACTTTCTCCGTAGAGTATTCATCACTCTCGAGTTGTTCCGAAATTCCTATTTTAATTCAATACCAATTGTTACTTTGGTTTAAAGGATATATGAAGTGATATTTCACAGTATAGATTATAAGAAACTCGTTCAAACCAGTTGCTTTAATTTTTGAATGTTAATATCTGATTATCTGGATTGATGTTTCACGTGCAAAATTACAATCAGTTAATATTCATATTGACCGATTTAACCCAAGTACATCGTAAATATTCGAGATCGCCGTTCTTCTCGCAGGTACTACACGGTCATCGCTCCGAGAGTGTTGCGTCCTAATTCGGAATATCATGTAGCAGTGAGTACCGCAGGCGTATCGGTTCCATCTATAATATTGGTGGAGTTAAACGCTCGTCAATTTGATGGACAAGAAGTTAAAATTGATTCGAAATCCGTAAATGTGCCGCCTTATTCTACGGAAATTGTCATACTTCAAGTGAGGGACTTTAAATTATTTATCATAATCAAACGGTATTGAAAATTATGGAAGTTTATTTCAATTTGAAAATCTGTCGTTCAGATTCTTGATGTAGGCCCTGCAGACTATCGTTTGGTGGCTCGAGGATTAGCTGGAATTGAATTTGAGAATTCAACAGACGTGAGATATGTCCACAAAAGTTACACTGTTTTCACTCAAACAGACAGAGCTATTTATAAACCGGGTAACAAGGTCATGTTTCGATGCATTCTCTTGGATTCAGGTATGAAACCTGTAGACACAAGACAATTGCAAATTCATGTTATGGTAAACATTCATTTGAATTAGTAAATAATCTCAATTTATTTAAAATCATTCTAGCCGAATGCGATAATGTATAACATTTGAAATATTAATTACAGGATGGAAAAGGTAACAGAATTAAACAATGGGTTCGACCAGCAACAACCCGAGGAGTATTTAGCGGTGAAATAGAACTTTCTGAATCACCTGTTTTGGGAGACTGGAAAATAGTAACGATAGTTGATGAACAGACATTTGAAAAGGAATTCCAAGTCGCTGAATACGTACTTCCAAACTTTGAAGTTACCATAGACTCTCCAAAGCATATTGCTTTTAAAGATGAAAAGATTCACGTTACAGTTCGAGCAAAGTCCGTATTGATTTAATATCTATGTATAGCTAATAAGTTACTTTTTATGAAATTATCACTGAATATTTATATTATTACAGATACACGTATGGAAAGACAGTTAAAGGAGAAGCAACAATCACTGCTTATCCAGATATAATTTCGAGTGTCCTACAACCAGTTTTTCAACCTGTACGGAAAGTGGAACCTATTGATGGCAAGGTAGCAGTGGAGTTTGATATCTACAAAGAATTAAGGTATTAATAAATCTTTCCTGATAAAATATTTTGTTGTGTGTCATGTTCTCAAAGTTCTATAAAAATTTTAGGTTGAGAGACGATGATTACTTTCGGCCAGTAAGAATTGAAGTTGCAGTAGAAGAGGCAATGACTGGAAGAAGGCAAAATACTTCTACCCAAATAATTCTCCATAAACATAGATACTCAATGGAATTAGTTCACCAGTCAGGCTACTACAAACCTGGATTAAAATACACAACTTCAGTGAGTTTTTAAAATTAGATTCTACATTTCAAATAATTAATTATTGCAAAATTCTGTATTTATAATATTAATTTAAAGCTCAAAATAACGAAACATGATGGATCGCCTGTGCAAGATTCCAAAACACCGGTAGCAATAACTAGTACATATGACAATGTAGAATACACCAATTATACGAAATTTTTGGATCAAAATGGAATGGCAGAACTCGAATTCTATCCCCCAATTGATGCAAAGGACAGTCTTAAAATCGAGGTATATAAATTATTTGTTTCTCTTTTGTTCTTAACACAAACCAGTATTTATATAATAATAAATTATCTCAATATTTATGCTATATAGGCGAGGTACTTTAATCTTCATGAGCAATTCCCTACTGTATATCCGGTCAATAGTCTTGTTAGAGAATACATACAAGCTGTGGTAAAAACACCACATCCAAAGGCGGATTCATCTTTTGTGGAGATTGAAGTAAACTCCACGATGCCACTAAAATATTTAAACTACGAGATTTTCGGCCGCGGAAATATTCAAGCTGCTGCTTCTATTAGAGGAGAAAACAGAAACACCGTTAGTTTTAGGTAAATTATGCATTAATTTACTTTTTTTGCAATATTAATTTTATTACTACTTCCCTATTTTCGAGAATTTAATCGAAATCTTAATTTATAATTCTCAGATTTAGGACAACACATCTCATGGCACCAACAGCCCACGTATTGGTATATTTTGTGACCGACAATGGCACAATAATTGCAGATTCTATTGATGTCGATATACAAGGCTCTCTACAAAATTTCGTAAGTTTAATTTATTTCAAATTTAATATTTTAAACTTAAAGTTTTTTTCATATTGATTTGAATACAAAGATCGACGTTAAACTGGGATCAGAAGCCGGACCTGGTGATGAAATTGGTCTGACAATTTCCACAAATCCAGACTCATACATCGGTCTTTTGGGGGTTGATCAAAGATCCCTATTATTGAAATCTGGCAATGATATTTCTTATGTATGTATATTTTCAAATTTGCAAATAATCCACCAAGTTCTTGAGGTTAAAAAGAAAATTATAATTTAATTCTACAGGAACAAGTTGAGCAAGAGATGAAGTCTTACGATGAAATAGACACATCGGAACTATTCCACGGAAGTGGTTCTGAAACTACCAGTGAAATTTTCACCGTAAGTTTCAAATCCAATTTTGAACTCTTATATATATTTGGTTTACATAAGTTAATAGAGAATGAAATAATAATGATAATTTCCAACAGAATGCTGGAGCTGTAATTCTTACAAACGCCTATATACACTATGCATTTCCAATTGGTAAGTAAATCACTAATCATTTTAAAAACAATAAATCTCGCAGACACGCCTAAACTATAAAAAATAGACAACTAATTCATCAAGCACATCTCCTGTGTTCACGCTATTAATAATTAATTCCGAAATTTAATCTTCTCCTATCTAATAGCATCGAACATAGAATCGGAAATATATCACCTACTATACTTAATAATACTGGCTGAGATATAATATCGTTATTACTTAGAATTAAAAAATAATCTTATATAATCCGTCGCTCAGCCTACTATCTTAGATAGTAGATAATCATTTAACGTTGCTTATATCTACATAGCATTCTACCGTTCCAATCTTGATGTCGACTTTCTACCTACTGCCATGGAGGCAAAAGCAAGTCCAAATATGTTTCCACCCGAGAAGGTCAAAGTGCGCAAGAATTTCCCCGAAACCTGGCTTTGGCAAGCGCTTGACGCTGGGTAATTCATACGAATTAATCTTTACTATATGTCTCCAAGGTTTCTTCCATAAACTTCCTATAAAAGCTGTGGAAACTAATTTTCTATTTTATGCTAAATGCACTTGATGACAGAAATTTAGCCGCTCGCTATTTTGAGTCGCAATGCTTTTTAAATAACCTACCTACTGATAGCAAAATCTGGAATGATATAGTGATGGTGGGATGCTTGCGGTGGTGGAGTTTTAGCAATATATCAGTTCAATGTACTTCATTTATCATTCATAATGACATTCTTGCAACAAATACATATTTGGAACTTGGGATGAAACAAAGATGGTATTTTATTCTCCAATCTCTATACGTAAGCTATTTTGTTTCTATTGTTTATTATATGATTGGAGTTAACTTGCAGGGAAACCAGGTATATCGGAAGGTAGAATAACAGGCTCGCCTGATGGGGTATCTACGTTGCGACCAGACATTGGTCCACCTATCACTCATAGACTTGCAACCAGACCACCATTGGCAGGTCCTTTCGCCTTCTCTCGTATCCCGTTTCCCGTATGGAATAGACCCCGTGTTTTCTTAATGCATGAGATCCAAGACACATGGCTTTTCACAAACTCGTCTTCAGGGTAT
Source organism: Belonocnema kinseyi (assembly GCF_010883055.1). Taxonomy (NCBI): domain Eukaryota; kingdom Metazoa; phylum Arthropoda; class Insecta; order Hymenoptera; family Cynipidae; genus Belonocnema; species Belonocnema kinseyi. Next base: position 111,750,683 of record NC_046665.1, on the reverse strand, counting down.
TTATTTATATCTATCTGTCTATACTTTTCGTCAATGATCACCTGCTTTCAATTATTTATGTTGGTGTACTTTTTACACGATAAAAATATCTTCCTAAATGCATCAGCTGGCAACATTTTGTGTACATAGATATTATACAAATGTAAATACATGTATATATTTTACAATTGTGATACAATGTTATAACTCAGCTCTTCTTCTGTATTATAGCTTTTGAGTTTTTAATCTTGGGACTTCGGTGAAAACTTGTCAATCACTTGTTTTTAATATAAACCATGTATCTGATTTAGGAGTGAGGGCAAGGCAATGATCCGAAAAAAGGTGCCAGACTCTATCACATCTTGGGTCATCAGTGCCTTTACTGTGAATTCTGTTCACGGATTTGGTCTGCTTGAAGCACCCAGAAAGGTTCGAATTAATAAAATTGATATCTATTTTAAAAGCTGGTTCTGGCGACCACTTGTAACACGTGCAAAATTATTGTTTAGTTGAAGGTTTTTAAGCCCTTCTTCATATCGATCGATCTTCCGTACTCTGTGATTCGTGGTGAAATAGTCGCTATACCTATCGTTGTTTTCAATTATATGGATAGAGACTTGATTGCGGATGTAGTCTTGGAAAACAAAAATCAGTTCGAGTTTGCAGAAGTCTCGAATGAGGTGCATGATACACCAAGTAAGTACTGCATTCAATTTGCTGTTTATGTCTGATATTATTATAAAATTTAGAAATCATTCGATTTTAATTATTTCAATCTATTTCAGAGTTCGCAAGGTATCACAGAAAGACTGTGAAAGTTCAAGGTAATTCTATGAGTAGCGTGTCTTTCATGGTTATACCAAAGGAGTTGGGATATATCACGATTGCAGCTAATGCCACGAGCAGTATTGCTGCAGATGGCATTGAAATCAAACTACTTGTCAAGGTATGTTTTGATTCTAGAAAATTACAATAATCCCTTTAATACGACAGTGAAATTAATTGAAAAAGTTTTTTATTAATGTAATTTCTGTAGGCAGAGGGTGAGACGCAGTACAGAAACAATGCTACCTTTTTGGATTTGAGAAGCACTAGATCCGTATCAACTAATTTAACAGTCGGCATACCGAAGAACATCGTAACAGGTTCAGAGTTTGTGGAAATATCTGCAGTAGGTAATGAAATTCATTTTCCTTATCCACATTTAAGTTATTATGAAAGGTTCTAATAAAATATTTGACTAACGTTTTGTTATTATACGCAGGTGATATCCTAGGACCAAGTATTCCCAATCTGGCGAATTTAATCAAAATGCCGTCGGGTTGTGGTGAACAGAATATGTTAAATTTTGTACCAAACATAGTCATCCTTGATTACTTGAAGGTAAGCTTCTCGACTATATTTTTAAATCAGTTAGTGATCGCCCTGATCATCACCAATATACATGTTTTTTTTTACAGAACACTAATCAATTAAAACCAGCAATTGAAAGTAGAGCCTTAAAATACTTGGAAATCGGATATCAACAGGAATTAACTTACCGTCACGGTGATGGTTCATTCAGTGCCTTCGGAGAAGCTGATGCTAGCGGAAGTACATGGTTTGTAATTTTTTGATAAAATACATGATTCCCATTGATTAATATATGGTTAAGACCTTTTTAAAATGAAAAATATTTCTTAGGCTTACAGCATTCGTAGCAAAGTCCTTGAATCAAGCAAACAAGTACATCAATATAGAGAAACAAATAATATACGACGCTTTGAAATGGCTCTCTAGTAAGCAGGATTCGAATGGAAGCTTCCCAGAAGTAGGAAAAGTCAGTCATCGAGATATGCAAGGTGGTGCTGCCAAAGGTCTTGCACTTACAGCATATACTCTGATTACTTTCCTTGAAAATCAGGTAAATTTACAGAAAATTTTATTATTTATTATCACATTTGTGAACAATATTCGAAATTAAAATTTAATTGCAGGAGACTTTGAGTCGTTATCAAAGAACAATTAATTCCGGTGTCCAGTATATTGTCGAGAACATCGCAGGTTTGGAAGACATGTATGCTTTAAGTTTGTGTACCTACGTCCTAAATCTTGCAAAAAATCAGTACGAGGAGACTGCATTTTATGCACTGGAATCAAAATCTCACGACAACGGGCAAACAGGTATGAAGTGGTGGAGCAAGGCTGTTCCCGAAGATGACAAAAATCCGTGGTACTCCCTTCCCAGGTCAGTTGACGTGGAAATGACGTCGTATGTCCTGCTCACTTATTTGAGAAGAAATCTTGTAAATGATGCGATACCATTGATGAAGTGGCTCGTTACTCAAAGAAATAGGGAAGGTGGTTTTGCATCGACTCAGGTAAATTGAAGGAACTTTTGCAAAAATACTTATAAATAATTTAAAAGGAAGAAAGTATAAACATTTGTGAGTTAATTATAGGACACAGTAATTGGGATACAAGCTCTGGCCAAACTAGGAGAAAGATTAGCATCAAAGGATAATAATGTTGCGATTACATTTACGTACGACAATGGTGGACAAAGTCAGATAAATATTAATCCAGCCAACTCGATGATCCTTCAAAAACACGTGGTGAG
>NC_046665.1:111740595-111748005 GCF_010883055.1 Belonocnema kinseyi | reverse complement strand
TGGATTTGCATTTGTGCAAGTGTCATCACATTACAATTTAAATGTAACAGGAGCCTGGCCTCTTTTCACACTAGATCCTCAAGTCACGAGAGCTTCGAATGAACATCATCTACAGCTCACCATATGTTCTGGGTAAGATTTTTCAAATATAACAAATTTTTTAAAAATAATTTGCGAATTTTTCTTTAAAATATAATTCGCTATTTATCACAGATTTGTAACAACAAATGAGACAAAGGAGAGTAATATGGCAGTGATGGAAGTCAGTCTACCATCAGGTTTCACTGTGGATATGGATTCACTGCCAAGCTTGGAAGCTTCGCACAATATTAAACGTGTTGAAACTAAAAATGGAGATACGATGGTCGTGCTTTATTTTGATGCGGTAAGATTGCCCTAATTTTAACTCAATATTCTTTATCAAGGAGGTTCATTAATTTAAATTAAATTATTGATGTATTGTTATTCTTTTTCAGATGAATATAACTGAACTCTGTCCCACTGTTTCTGCATTTAGAACGCACAAAGTCGCGAAGCAGAAGCCAGTACCAGTATCAATTTATGATTACTACGATTCAAGTGAGTATATTGCAATGCTTATTTAAACTGTAAAACTCAATACTGCAACTTAATCATACTTGCAATTCATTATACATATTTTTTTTAACAGCAAGGAGAGCAAGATCTTTCTATAATCCTACACCATCACACCTTTGTGACATTTGTGAGAGAGAAGATTGCGGAAACATATGTCAATCTCCAATAAATCCCGACACTCAATTCTCGGCATCAGATTCTCTCCACACCCACTGTACATTCTTGTTATTAACTGTCTTTAGTTTTCTTAAGTTTTTTTAGTTTAGTTATTTTTTAGTCGGTAGGTATTAGATATTTTATAGAATAATGTGTAAGATTATGATAAAACAGTGCCTCACACCCGAAGTGATAACCAAAGCGTTTCGACTGAAAAAGGTAGAATAATGAAGTTTGTTTTTATTACAATATCCCAATGTTGTAGTATAGTTATCTTGAGTTTTATCGGTTTTTATCCTAAATAAAATTTTTTTTTTACTATTTTGTACCTTCACTATGCAAGTAATCTCATCACTATGTGTATAAACGCATCGATTAAGTTATAGAACAAAATAGAATGGGTACTGTTGAGTATGCCTATGTGTGTATTTATAAGTATGTTTTGTAATATGATCTGCTAATAAAAATGTATTATTGTTACTTATTTAATCGTGGCGTGATTATTTATCGTCTAGGTTTTGGTACCTTTTTATTTCTCAAAGATCTATGTAGTCTTTCCGGCTGCACTCGATTTGCGGTCCACGGTCAGAAAACCCATAATTTGGAACCCGAGATCACTTTAGGTCGGAGAAGTTGCGTTCCGAGCTCTCTTCCCCCACCCGTGCGACGAACTCATTGCGGTGGGGACGGGGGGGGGGGTATTTTCTCAATAGGTACGAAATGCGTTTGTACTTTTAGAAAACCACGGTAATTGGCAGTGTCTTATTGTGCCTTGCACGTGTTGTGTTAGAAGTAGGCTTCATAACTAGATTAGAGTTTGTTCGTAAAGTTTCGCGGAAGTTTTTACCTGTATCGATTTAGTGTTAATTTAACGACTATTTGTAATTTGTAGTAGGATTGCATTTGTATAATATAAAGTGAAATCAATATTTTAGAAGCGTAAGGGAAATATTTTACTAATCTTATTATTTATATCACTTGAGTTTACTTAATATACAGATTACAATAATGTTCTAAGAATAAGAGTTATTGAACATACATATTTCCCAAAAAATTTCAAACACGCCAGTATCAAGTATAAGTAGATGCGTAGAAAATGCTGCAGTTTCTAAACCTGGAAAAAGTGTAAAGGGAAATTGCGGGGAAAAGGGCATCGAAGAGAATGAAGCAAGCTTCAAATGGAGAGAGAAAGAAGGCTCGGAGGGGAAAGGTCCCTGGCACTGATCTGAGCCCGCAACACGAGAAATGCCCCCTGTGGATTTTGACCTTAGACCGGAGTTCGAGTGCACCGAGTCTTGACACGGAGCGAGAAATCTCGAGGAATGAGACATCTGCTGTCTCGGTATTTCTCGTCTCGTTTAACCTCGTCTCATTCTTCCTCGTCTCGTGGTGTTCTTTCACATTTCTCGCCTCGGGTTTTTCCGGGGAATGCGACAGATGTGCGCTAGCAGAGAGGACAGCTCGTGGGAGCGTTCTTTTGCCACTCTGATGAGCTAATGCTAAAACACGACTATGTCCTGATTTTTTCAATGATATAACTGCACTTTATCAGTATGTCATTTTTTCCAATGAAACATTTATTATGTCAATAGGGTTGTTTCGCAATTTTAGATAAAATGATTTTTTAATACATAATTTGAATCCGAACCGAACGTGCGTTTTAATTATTTTTTCTGTTGAGTCGTTCAACAGAAAAAAATTATTAAAAATTGAAGGCGGTAAAATACTTATTCAAATTGGTGTCACGTGACTCAGAGGTTCTCATAATTATCTATCAATAGATGGTGTGGCTTTGATGAAAACCATGAAAACTAACGAAACACATGATAAAGAGGTTAGGCCACGGTCTGTTTTCAACAGGACTATTTTGATTTGATAGCTTTATTTGTTGAGGTTTATGTAAAAAAAAGTTATCCTTTTAAAATCGTAGGGGAGAGGGCTTAGTTGTGAGACAGTCGATTTTCTCTGTCATGCAATATCAACATGGCCGACCCGACAACTCTCGAACTTCTTTTGCCCTGAGCTAGTGTGAGCCAGTGACTCACACCGAAGTATATAGACACATTTTTGCATGAGTTGCGAATATCGTGTGCGAAAATGGAGTGAAAAAACTTTTTTTGATGTTTTGCAAAGTGCTATTTTTTTGAGTGAATTAATTGAAAAAGGTAAGTGGAATGCATTAGCATTTACTGTTTTCCTCATATTCTGTGATGCAATATTACATTATGCCAATATACGGTTGGAAAATTTCTGTTTGTCATTCTCATAGTGGCGTCATGGTTTGGTTGTGAGACATAGTACTGGCTTAGTTGTGAGACACTTTGATTTTCCCAGTGTATACAATTCAAAGCGTATACCATGGTCAAATATCATTTTTGTCAGCATACAGTGTTTATTTACCATTAAACTGGTGTATTGATCCATTTATTTTTATTTTTAGCAATGACAACTCCAAAAAGGACAAGTAAAACCCAACATAGGGATTATAACACGCTGCTTGAAGCCATTAAAAGTTGTTTGTTAGAAAATAAAAGTATAGGATCGGCTGCCTGTAACCGGCATTTCTACATTCAATCCCGATATCTTCACTGATGCTGATTTTGTCCAAGTCGTTGAACAAAATGCTGAAGCAGTTGCGGTTGACGCTGATCTCGACGAAGATAAACAACGGCGTATTATTTATGATCAGGCTAATATCGGTGGGGAAGAAGAAGTGGTCGCATCTGAACCGTCAACATCTGAACCATCCACATCTCGATCGGAATCAGTTATGTCAGCTGCCACCACTTTTTCATCGATTTTAGAAGAAATTGGCCCATTGCAAGCAACCGTCGAAACGTAGCCGAAAGACCATGGAGAGTAGCGAGCTGACTTCTCCAGAAAACATTGCTGGTTTGAAAGAGAAAGCAGCAGCAGCGATGAAACTAGCACCGAAGAACGCAACACCAAAGAAGGCAAAACCACCAGCCAAGCGTTCCAAAGCAAAGTCATCACCACCATCGGATGAAGATGCAGACTTTTGCACCATTCGCTTAAAGTTTTTTCCGATCACATTGACCGCTTTTAACTATATAAAATGCATTTCGAGCGAGCGGCCGGTTCATTTGAGATGTTCAAATATGCGTTGAAGTTTCTACACTTGCAAACATTGTGATAACGATTTTGATTGAGAACATGATAACGAACACTGAAAACTGGCAGTTATAAAAATGATGGAATAACTATACTTTCTTTAGATAAAAGTTGTATATTTTCATTACCTTTCTAACGGCCTATAGAACTTTTCATTTGGTTAAACCAGTAAAAATTTATAGCTCAAAAACAAAATCCGTCTCACAACTAAACCCTCTCCCCTACCTCCAATCGACATTGTGATACAAAATTCATAGTTCAACATTGAATTAAAAATCATAAACAACATGTAAAAATATTTTATGGGCTTTTTTAAAATAAGAATGTTATATAATCCATTCATTAGAAAAATTATATCTGACTTTGGAAACAACCCTATTATAAGAATAGAATATAGGGAACAGAAAGGTAAATGATAGGTATATTTGCAAGTCATTTGGAGTTCAAAGAATTTAACACTAATTTAATTTTTTATTTTTCAGAGTAAATTTCAAAATGGTGTGACGTCTAATTTCTGCGGATGGTAAATAAAATATATTTTTCGGGACATGTAAAAAATCGGAAGTACATACCTACTTAAATTTCTTTGACTGCTATATATTTTTTTAATATCATGAACTTTCATTGTATGATAAGGAATTAATAAGTCAGTAATAAGACTCATATAGTTTTATGATGAGAACTTAGTTGCTTTTATAATTCACCCCTTCGAAATTAATGTATCTGTATTTCTATGTTCATGTATGAAGATAAAAAAATATTGTAAATCGAAAATGCCTTAGTTCAAGGCAAAAGACCCTTCGTTATAGACCATTTTGTTCTCGAAACGTGTAGAAATGAGAAGAGAACATTTTTTTTTAATATGCCACTAGACTTTTTGAATGATATGTTTTCGGATAAATAGTTTTATATCGATACTGTATATATGTAAAATCTATGAGAGATCTTGAAATTTGCATGAAATATTTTGGAGTTTTTTCAAATTTTTGAAATCTTTAAGAAATGCTTAGAAGTATTTTAAAAACCATATGAATTCTTTAAATTATTTGTGACATCTTTTTGAAATCTGTTGTATTAATTTGAAAATCGGAAAATCTTTTTAATTTTTGTGCAATCCTTTAAATAGTTTGAAATCTTTGTGAGTATCTTAAAATCTTTTAAAGTATGTAAAATCTATGTGAGATCTTCAGATTTGTGTGAGATATTTTGGAATATTTAAAATTGCATATCTTTGAAAGAATGATGAAATTTTTGAAAATATCTTAAAAACTTTATGGTTTTTAACAAAATTTTTTTACTATCGTCCCGAAAATTGTTGAATTTGTTTGAAATAAGCTGAAAATTAGAAACCTCTTAAAATCTTGTAAACAATTTGGCAATCGTTAAAAATATTTGAAATATTTACATAATCCTTTACATATTTCGAAATCTTTGTGAATTTTGTAAAATCTTTCAATGTATGTAAAAAATATATGTTAGTCTTGATATTTGTGTGAAATCTTGTGGAGTTTGAAATTTTTTCGAAAGTTTTGGGATCTTTGAGAAATTTTTAAAAATATTTAAAAAGCATTATAAATTCTTATGAAATATTTGTAAAATCTATATGAAATATGTTATATTGAATTGAAAAATGAAAATATTTGAAATTGCTGTGCAGTCCTTTAAATGGCTTAAAATCTTTATGAATTTCTTGAAATCTTTTACTGTATGTAAACTCTATGTGAGTTCTTTCCATTTTCGAGAAATCTTTTGGAATTTAAAAAAAAAAAGCAAAATCTTTAAAATATTTCTTCAATTTTTGGAAATATCTTGAAATCTTTATGAATTCTTTGAAATAGTCGTACAATAATCATCCCGAAAATTTGGGAATTCGTTCGAAATAAGTGGAATATTTGAAATTTCTTAAAATCTTGTAAACGATTTTGAAATCGTATTAAATATTGGAAATGCTTATATAATCTTTCAAATATTTTGATAACTTTTTGAATTTCTTGAATTCTTTTAAAGTATGTAAAATCTATATTCTTGAACATAAAAAAAACTCTAGGAGGTCAATAAATATATATTTTTTCAGAAAAGAAAAACTTTCTTATGTTCAAAATATACTTGAAAGAAAATTGAGATCAGATAGTTTAAAATGACGAGTTGCTGATTTTTTTTTATATTAACTAGTCATTCTGAAGGATCTGATCGTTTCAATTTTTTGAAATTATACATTCTGAATATAAAAAGTTTTTGTATGCTGACGAAAAATATTAATAATTTTTAGAGCTTCTATATTTATTTTAATTTTAGGAACTCCGTGAAAAAATTAATTTTTCCCATAAGAGCTCAAGCAAAAAATCTGCAAAATTTAAAAATTGAGCACATTATGCAGATTAATAAACAAAAATAACATTCACGTATTTTCCATAACTCTGCGATTAAAATTTTTTAAATATTATTTTGATTAAGCCCAACTTTAAGATATGCACATTATAAGGAACCCGAAAGAAAAATTTCCAGTGCTAATGCGTTTCCGAATATTAAAAATTTTTATATACATGAAAATTGAATATACAAATAATGGAAAAAAATACGGAAAACCAAGGTTTTATTATACTTATTCGTATTTCAGTACCGAAATTTAATATTATCATACGAGTATTTAAAACACGAAGACGACAAAGTAGTATTCTAAATACAAAGTATTATGAATCTTTATTTCTAGAATTAACAGTATGAAAAAATGACATTCTTTCTACTGAGTTTTCGAAAAATAAGTGAATAAGAAAAATAGTGAATATCATAATCTCGAAAACGTATTTTAGAAATTGATATTTTCAATATGAAGTTGACAGAAATCTGTGACGCAGTGCAAACTATAAAATCATTATTCTTAATTTTTCATATAGTTTCGTTAGAGAATGCTCTTCGATTGTTTCCGCCATTTTCCGATCGAGCCGAAAGTTTATAATTCACAACATTTTAAATAAAGGTTAACTCTTTCTATTTTGAATTAATTCATTTACTGTGGGATTTAAAACATTAGGAATTCTTTCTCCCAAAATGTATAGACTAAGGTAACAAGATTTAATTCGATGAGTACAATTTATAAGATATTACATCTAAGTACAATCAAGTTTATAATACTGAGTTACTGAGATATTAAATTAGAGAATGTTATTCATACAAGAATATTATCAGTTCCGTTAAAAAAATGTATTTGATAAAAACTCAATTTAATCATTGAAAGTGATAAAATGTTTAACCTATCTATTAAAAGAATATCTGAAGCAACAAATCACTCATGAAAAAGGGCCCAGATATTTTTCATACTGCCCTGAGTTGTCAAGCGACGCCGCTTAGACGAGATTTTTTCCAAATATATCATAATGTACGAGGGTAGTTCAATAAGTCCTTAGAATGACCAACAGATGGCGTGCGAATCGCTCCAAATCATCTGTTTTCAGTCAGCACCACTCCCGTCTAGATATATGGTGCAGTCACAGTCCACATCTTCTGAGTTTACGTGTTTTTATAACC
>NC_046665.1:111725114-111740495 GCF_010883055.1 Belonocnema kinseyi | reverse complement strand
AAAACAATCACTGGTGAATATTATGCATCATTATTAGAGCAGCTGAAAGAAGAAATTAAAAAAAAACGACCACATTTGGCGAGAAAAAAATTTTCTTTCATCGCGACAACGCCCGAGTTCACACATGCTTCGTTTCAATGGCTAAAATTGAAGAACTAAAATTCGAATTGGCCGAACACCCACCGTATTCACCAGATTTAGCCGCCAGTGACTTTTTCTTATTTCCAAACTTGAAAAAATGGCTCGGTGGACAGAGATTTCCAGACAACGAAGACGTCATTGCCTCTGTAAGTGCTTATTTTGAGGAACTTCCGAAAACGCACTTTTCTGAAGGATTAAAAAAACTTGAAAGCGATTGACCAAGTGTATAGAGCTCCAAGGAGATTATGTTGAAAAATAAAAAAAAATTTACCCAAAAAAAATTGTTTTTATACTTCATTCTAAGGACTTATTGAACTACCCTCGTAAGTTACCCTTAGGGTTTAGTTGCTAGGGAATAATTGTACGCGTGTTTCCGTATTTAATTGTATTTAATTTGTGTATTTAGTTCCTACTCCTGAAGCCTAAATCTTTTGGTGGTGTGAGCTATTTTTCATGTAATCGTTTGAAATTCTCATATGCTTTGTGTGGCCACTTCAAAAGATGTTTTCGCTCTTTCGAATAAAATATATCATTATCGTTTTAACTTCGCTTGTCAACTTTGATATAGTGAATTTTAAATTCTCGCAAGTTTTATAAGAGTTAATGCAACATCTTTCCATTTGTTCAACCAAAAATATTAGTTTTCACGGCTGAAAACCGCTATGTTAATTTTTGATACGCGAACCCTGTTTTCCCCATTTTGAAACGATATTATACTAAATTGTCAGTCATTTTGATCATTTATTATAACAAAAAGTCTCTGAGTGTATCTTTTCACCGTTCTGTTTCACATACTCTATTCTTATAATTGAAGAACGCTAATTGGCATTAGCGCGTCAGAGTGGCAAAAGAACGTTCTCGCGAGCTGTACGCTCCACTAGGGCACACCTGTCGCATTCCTCGGAAAAACCGAGGTGATAACGAGGAAGGACGAGACGGGACGAGGAAGAATGTGACGAGAGAAACCGAGAAATAGACCCAAAAAAAACGAGACGGAACCGAGGAATGAACGAGACGAAAGCGAGCCAGGCTCGGTATTTCTCGTCTCGGACGGCATTACTAGATTTATGTGAAAGCAGGAGTCATTTAGATAATTTTATAAAAGTTTCTGTTAATTTTCTAATGTTATCAATTCGTACATTTTAGCATATTTATAACAGTGAACATTTACAGTAGCCTCTTTGAAAAATTCGAAATCTAGTTCACCTTCTCAATAGTGCCGCCACGTTCAGGATTAAAAGTGTAAATTCCTATATTTTATAACTAAATTACGTAATAGCTGAAAGGGGGGGGGGTGTGACTATTTTTGTTACGATTTGTTACAGAAAGGGGGGGGGGTCCTTCACTTATGAACATAATTTTTGCAAATTGACAAAAACATTCTTCTGGAGATTATCTTTTTAGTTATATATTTCACCATTTGTTGGGGAATTTCACAATTTTTTTCAAAAGACATCCTTTTTGGTTGCAAATTCCACTATTTTGTTTATAAATAATTCGTATTTTCGTGTAAAAAATTCAGCTCTTTTTGTATGAAATTAACTTTTTTTTTAAATTAATATTTTGTTGCTGATAAGCCAACTGAAAGATTTTTTGGAAGAATACTTTTCTAGAAATTAGTCTTTTTGATTTAAAACTTCGTCTTTTTCAGTATAAATATTGCATTTTTCTTGGAAAATGCAACTGTGTTGATGAAAATTGAACCGTTTCTTAGAAAATTATCTTTTTCTTTTAAATCTATATTTTTGTGTTGAAAAGTCAATTGAAAACTTTTTTGCTGAAAATTCAACTCTTTTTTTTGAAAATATGTCTTTTTGATTTAAAAATTTACCCACTTTAATAGAATATTTTAGTTCCATTGCACAAAAATGCAACTGTTTGTCTTAAAATTTAAGAATCTTTTTAAAAAGTCATACTTTTTGGTTAAAAGTTCGATTATTTAGCAGAAAATTAACTTATTCTTTACAATTCTTATTTTGTATAGGAATTTTGGCCTTAGGAGGAATTTAATCTTTCTTGAATTAAAATGCAAGTGTTCGATTGAAAATTCAACCTCTTTTTTTCTAGTTTTTCTTTGATTTGAAAATTCACCTGCTTTAGCAGAAATTACATCTTTCTTCAATCAAAATATAACTATTTTGTTGAAAATTAAACAATTTTGTTGAAAAGTCATACATTTAGTTAAAAACTCTGCCGTTTTGTTGGAAATTTAACTATTTCGTAGAAAATATACTTCTTGTTTATATTATAATATTTCTTTGTTGAAAAGAGATGTGAAATACTTTCTGGGTGGAAATTCAAATCTTTGTCTGAAATTTTTTACTTCTTTGAATTGAAAATTAATCTGTTTTAAAAGAAATTTTATTTTTCTTTAAAAAAATGCAACGGCTTGGTTGAAAATTAAACTGCTTTGGTAAAAGTAATAATTTTTGTTAAAAATTTATATTTTGGTGTTAAAAATGAACTGAAATCCTTTCTGGGCGAAAGTTCATCTTTTAACACAGAATTTTGTCGTTTTTTATTCGAAAATTTATCTGTTTTAGTGCAAATTTATTCTTTCTTTTATTAATATGCAAGTCTTTCGTACAGAATTCAACTATTTTGTTAAAAATTCATCCTATTTGGTTGGAAAAGTTCGTGTTTTTGAATTAAAAAGTCAATTTTTTTGAGTGGAAACTTATTTTTTGTTCAAAAATGCATATTTTGATCTTAAAAAGTCAAATGGAATCTTTTTTGAATGAAAATTCAACTATAAAAAGTTTTTTATTCTAAATAAAAATTCATCTGTTATAAGAGAAATTTCATCTTTCTTGGATAAAAATGCAACTATTTGGTAGAGAATTCAACTTTTTTGTTAAAATCCATCTTTTTTGATTCAAAATTCGTGGTTTTGGATTGAAAATTCAATTTCTTGTTGTTGATTCTTTTTTAACTGAAAATTGAACTTCTTTTTAGAATTTATCTTTTTGATTCGAAAATTTATCTGTTTTAGTAGAAATATCATTCATTACGAAAATGCAAATTTTGGTTTAATATTATTTTTGAGTATTCAAACATTTGGTTTGAAAGATTTGGTTAAACCACTTTGTTAAGAAATATTTTTTTTTCTTGAAGATTTATATTTTTTAATTGAAAATTCATCTCTTTGGTTGAAATTTGAACTATTTTATTAAAAAAATAATCTTTTTTAATTAATAATTCAACTACTTGGGTGGAAATTAAACTACATTCTTAACATTTTGTTTTTTTGATTGAAGGCTTGTATCTTTAGTTGACAATTTTACTGTTCAGTCGAAAAGCCTTTTTTTGTTTAAAAATAATTTTTTTCTACAAATGTACCTTTTCCATTTTTTTAAGATTGACCTTTTTTAGTTAAAAATCCTCCCTTTTTAGTTGAAAAAAAATGTCTTGGTTTAAAATTTCATGTTTGTTGGGTAAAAAGGCATCAGTTTCTTAGAGAATAATTTTTGTTTTGAAAAATGGCTTGTAGGTCCAACAACTTAAATAAACTTTTATTTCTTTCTTGAGTAAACAATTTTTATTTGTTGAAAAATGTCCTTTTTAGTAAAAAAATATTTTGATTTTAAATAAATTTCATACTTTTTGTATTGAAATACAAAGTATGACACTTTTTTTGTTGCAAATTTATCTGTTCAGTTAAACATTTTCAATTTGTATCTGAAATATACTATTTTATTTCGTTTATAAATGATTCTATGTTAAAAATATTACAAGATTAAAATGCTGGTATTTGAATATTAATGATCAAGAAAATGAAAAATTAGTCAAGAAAAAATCAGGGAAATTTGAAAATGAAGTTTTCAGACATTTTTAAGTTGAGGAACGTTTAATTATATGAATTGCAATTTTGGAAAAGAATTGTTATTTTGGAAAATGTACTTTATATTTTAAAAATACGTTTTTATATATGAAGGCATAGTTTAGCGAGGACATAACTATCACAGGAAGTCTCCATAGCACTATGAATATAAAAAAATTAAAGGTGGCTATTGGGATGTTTAAACTGCGATACGCCACTTGGTGACAAAAATTCGAACTAGAAATAATAAGCACGATTTTAAAGATGCATTTTAATTGGTTAATAAAAGTGTTTTAACCATTTTTTTGTGGAGTTTAAAGTATTTATTGGATAGTAAAAATAAGTCTTCATCGGAAACAAAGTGTTTTAGAAGAAATTAACATATCGACGCCTAAATAGAATAAGGTTTTTTTCCGAATCTGATTACAAAAGCTGATGATTCGCAGATGGTTCAAAGAAGGTGTTCGTCCCAAATCTGCTTGAGAAAGGTGTTGGTTTCAAGTTCATTTGAAGAACGTGTTGGTTCCGAACTTGTTCGAAAAAGACGCAGGGGATCGAAGTTTTCTAATATAAATGCTCCTTCTTTTATTTCATACTATTTTGCAGAATTATATAAAACTAAGATAATACACCACTTTTTACATTTATTTTGAAATCACTATGTTATGAATTAGTTATAGTATGCGATGCAGTAGGGTGAGTTTTGAATAAAATAATGTTTTGCAACAGGTAACTAAATATTATATTATTTATAATAAACCTTCCTATATCAGCGAAAAAAGACGTCCAGGATAATTATAGTTCTCGTACATTATTAAATACATTAACAAAATTTATTGAAGAACAATAATATTGCTTTACTCAACGAAATTGAAGACACGTATATTGTGTATTATGCCTAAGACTATATACAGTCGGTCAAATAAGAGCGTCGTCACAATTACTAGGGATCGGTAAATGCGAATGCTGTAATTTTTTTTTCATATAGAGGTCAGTATAGTCCTTCAAGCTGTAGGGATTGTGCACAGCGCTCATAGCGCCTATTACAACACTACAAACTGGCGGTTGTACCATGCGTAAGCATAGTAGGGTTCTGCGTTATACGTAGCTATGTAGCTCGAAGCGCACGAGCGAGTTTCACTCTCCATTCTCCCTACCCCTAGCTCCCGCCTTTTCTCAGCCTTCCCGCTCTCCTCAGCATTTACCTCTCGACTCGAGCATCGCATGCCACACTTACTGTCGGGCCGACCCGTCGAATACATCTCTTACGAGAACGCGCAATGTTCTCATAATTGTACTAAGTTGATCTCAACTAGGCGAGAACGAGCAATGTTCTCTTTTAAATAAAGTATAGTTATTGAGTTACTTGGTGGTTAATTCTTCATCTGCTTCTATATTCAATATGGCGATTAAGTGAATAATTTATTACTCCACAAAATCACTTTCGACCATATACATAACATAGTGCGAATTCATCCCAATAACACAATTCGCCTATAAAGCTTTATGAAAGAGAATCAGCTGACTGTTCTTTTTAATACGAACCGAGCATTTTTCCAAAATGAGTGCCGCTTGTGGAAGGAGCAAAATGGTGTCGTGACTTTGGATTGGCCGTCTCAGTCGCCCGATGCCAATCCAATTGAAATCGTTTGGACTCAAATGAAGATGAAGCTGGGGAACAACCGACCCTGCAACTTGAAGCGGCTTGTTCGCCGAATTTACAAAATTTGGAGGTCGTTTTCAGAAGAATACGCGAAAAATCTCGTCTAACGTATGCCTCGAAGATGCCAAGCCATTATTGACATTGAAAATGCTTGGACCTGCTAGTAATGTATTTGCATGAAAGTTTTCGATCAAATAAAACAATATTTGAAAGAATTTTCGTATTGAGTCTTTTCATTTTCTCACAACAGTGACCACGCTCTTATTTAACCGACTGTAGTATATTTGTAGAATCTTTGAATATTTTTTTGTTTCAAAGAAAATTATATATTTTTTTGAATAAATATGATCATCAAAAAAAGTCATGATTTCAAACAAAAGTAATAAAGCACTGCATGATTTCATTATAAAATGAGTTACAATCTAGAGGTATAACCCCGCTTGAACAGATAAATTGTAGGATCTGTGACAAAAAGCCCAGACGACAAAGCGCCCGACCAATTGAATACGGAAAAGAAGAAGGATTTACAATTGATGTGTTCAAGCAGAGTTATTCCTCTCGAGTATCACTAATTTTATAATTAAACTATGAAGTGATTTATTACTTATGTTTCAAATAATTACTTTTTTCGATGATCATGGTCATTAAAAAAATATACATGATTTTATTTGAAAACATTTTTTAAAAAGATTCTACAAATATATTGTATAGTATTAGGCATAATATACAATATACGCATCTTTAATTTCTTCGAGTAAATTAATATTATTGTTCTTCAATAAATTATGTTAATGCATTTATTCATGCGTCAAAATTTGTCAAGTGGGCCATTTTTTTATGGGTTGTGGTTTTTCTTCGGGAATGCGTGATAAGTTAGAGTTCAACATAAATAAAATGGCCCTAAAACATTTTTGCAAAATTTTCATTTTTTGAGTCGTTATTGTTATTTAATTTTTGGCATGTTAGGGAACGTCAACACGAAAACACGCACAACTTTTGATGATATGCGAGTTCCCTAATTTTTTTCCCAAAATCTTCGTAATTAAACAAGCTATTGTAATTAGTCGACTAAAGCATTGAAGTCGATTGAGAAGTTAGAACGAGTTCTATTTGTTTATAAAAATTGTTGCTCATTTCATCAATATTTACGAAACAATCGTAAAATGATTTTTATTTTATAGAATGATCATATTTAAAGAAACATGCCAAGAATTATTGCGGTTGTTTGTACCGACAGGAAGAAAAAAAATTACGAGTACAATGCTAAAAAAGTTAAATAACAATAACAACTCAAAAAATGAAAATTGTGTAAAAATGTTTTAGGGCCATTTTATTTGTGTGAAACTCTAACTTATCACGCATTCCCGAAGAAAAATCACAACCCATAAAAAAAAGTGGCCCGCTTGACAAATTTTTGCACAATGTAAGAGAACTATAATTATCCTGGACGTCCTCTTTTCGCTGATATAGACATGTTTGTTATAAATAATGTAATATTTAATAATCTGTTACAAAACTATATTTTATTCAACACTCACCACACTGCATGAGATATTATAATTAATTCATAATCTAGTGATTTTAAAATAAATGTAAAAAGCCGTGTCGTATTATCTTAGTTTTATATAATTATGTAAAATAGTATGAATTAAAAGCTGAAATAAAAGAAGCCATATTTATGTTAGAAAATTTCGATCCCCTGCGTCAGTGATACCACTACAAAATTTTAAGAATGAAATACTTGGCGAACTAAAGTTCCTCCAGGGAGAGTTTTGTCACCACTTGATCCGCTCCTGATTGGTGCCGCGAAAGCGGAATCGGATGTTTTGAAATTGGCGCGACTTTCAAGTCAAATTTAATGTTCAGGAAATGATAGAATAGTAAATAAATACGATAAAAATAATAATGTAGGTATAATAATGAAGAATTTTCGAAAAGTGAAAAATCTTTTTTTATACACACTTTAAAAAAAACTATCATTTAAGACTGTTTGATAAAGTCTCTAACATCTAATAGATAGTAAGTAGAATAACAATAATAATAATTTAGGTTTGTTTATTGAAGATTATTAAAATGTAAAAAATAATTTTTTAATGACATGAATTTTTACAATAATTATCAATTAATGGGCTACATCAAATTTTATACTAAAAATTTTCAATTTTTACAAAAAAAAAAGAAAATTAAAATGAGACAAAGCATGGAGAAAAATTTCTAATTGTATTGTTTGTAAAGTAAAGTAAAGAAATTAAATTCGGAGGTTATGGTCTTTTCTTCAACACCTTTTGATTAAATTGTTTCGAATAAAAATAAATTTAATTCAATCATAGAGAAGACCAAAATAAAGATCACATTAAAGTAATATTTGGCAAAACAGAGTTGAGAAATCAGAAATAAGAGAAGTATTTTCATGAGGTTAAAACCCCCCTTTTTACAATAGGTGTGTGTAATGTTTTTTTAGTTCTTAAAACTTTTTTTCAAAGAAGTCTTTATTTCAGAACAATAGGTAATGCGGCTACCCTCTCAAGATGCAGAATAAATTATTGCGCAACACTAAACATTTTTCTGCAAGTTTAGAAAAAACATATGAAATGTTGGTGCGTACCAATTTTCATAGAAATACATGGTTTCGAGCGCCCCTAGCACTTGGATGGGTGACCATCTACAAGGTACGACTGGGTTTTGTACTCGAGTTTTGAAAACCCGGCCAAACTCGGAAGGCGGTTTTCTGCAGTTTTCCTCTCATCTGGCCAAATGTTTAGGCAACTGCGAGTAATTCGAATAAACTCGTTTGTAGCCGCATTGTAATTAGATTGTACTAAAATTTATACAGATTATTATGAAATTACTGGAAGAGATTATTGAAAAGAAATAATTACTGAAACTAATGAAAATGAAAGTTTTTAACATTATACAGTTTTAATTTCTTTTTTAATTCATATTAAATATATAGTGCATACATTTTCTTATAAAACTAATTTATTTAAAATGTTCAAATAGTTAAAAATCTAAAAAACAGTTAAGTTCTGAATTTGCTTATGGAATTTATTTTAATAATAAATCATTATTGTAAATTTCCAAAGTGCCATAGTAAAAAGTGATTGGAAATACAATCTTTGTTGATTCCGTAAAGAAATTAGGCCTATTTTTCAAAAAATGTCCAAACTCTTAATTTGCTCATGAAAGTAGATTAAATAATAAATCATGAAGATTTGATTATTATAATTAATAGGAAAGACGTTCCTACTTAAATTTGTAAACAAAACTGACCCTTTTGGTTAAAAAATAGCAAAATTCTGAATTTTTTATGAAAGTCCTTTAAATAATTAATAATTCTTGTAAATTTACCAAATAACTTAGGAAAAATTCATCGTAAAAATAATCTTAGTTAACATCGAAAACAAATTGTATTTATTAATTTAAAAAGCCCCCTACTCTCAGTATGTTTATGAATATTGTTTGAATGATTAATAATTATTATAAATTTATAAATTATGGTGGGAAATGATTATCTAAAGACATTCTTAGTTCATTCCGTAAAAAATTATGCCTCTTACTTGAAAAATAGCCGAACCGCAAATATGTTCATAACCATTTTTTAAATAATTAATGATTGTAAATTTTCAAAGCTTCGGAGAAAATAAACCTCGTAATAAAAATAAATAAACTCGTAGAAAGAAACCCAAATTCTTAATTTTTTAATTGAAATTGTTTCAATAATTAATAGTTCTTGTAAATTTATGTAGCAACATAGAAAAGGGTCATCCGATAGACATTTTTAGTTGACTCCGTAAACAAATTCACTTGTAGAAAAAAGGTTAAACTCTTAATTTCGCAATTAAAATTCTTTGAATAATTAGTAGTTCTTGTAAATTTGCAAAGCAACATAGAAAGCAGTCATCGGAAGACATTCTTACTTGACTTCGTAAAAAATCAACCCTTAGAAAATAGGCCAAGCTCTTATTTTTAAATAAAAATTCTTTAAATATTTAATAAGTTATGTAAATTTGTATAGCAAAATAGAAAAGAGTCATCGAATAGACATTCTTAGTTGATTTCGAAAACAAATTGACTGGTAGAAAAAGGCAAACTCTTATTTTTTTATTAAAAATTGTTTAAATAATAATAGTTCTTGTAAGTTTGAAAAGCAGCAGAAAAAGAGTTATTGTATATGCATTTTTAATTAACTCCGTCAAAAAATTGAATCATATCAAAACGGTGAAACTTTTAGTTTTTAAATTGAAATTCTTCAAATACTCAATAGTTCTTGTAAATTTACAAAGCAACATAGAAAAGAGTAATCGTATATACATTTTTAGTTGACTTCAAAAACAAATTGATTCGTAGGATACAGGCCAAATTCTTAATTTTTAAATTGAAATTGTTTAAATAATTAATAGTTCTTGTAAATTTGAAAAGCAGCATAAAAAAGAGTCCTCGGATAGACATTCTTTGTTGACTTCGAAAACAAATTGACTCATAGGGTAAAGGCCAAACATTTAATTTTTTAATTAAAATTGTTGAATTAAAATTGTTAAATAAATAATAGTTCTTGTAAATTTACAAACAAAACAGAAAAAGAGTCATCATATGGACATGCTTAGCTTATTTAAAAAAACAAATTGACTCGTAGGATAAAGGCCAAACTTTTAATTCTGTAAATAAAAAAATTAACTCGTAGAAAAAAAGTTGAAATCTTCTTTTTAAATTGAAATTCTTTATATAAATAATAGTTCTAGTAAATTTCTAGAAAATTTACAAAGCAAAATAGAATAAAGTCATCCGGTAGACATTCTTAGTTAACTCCGTTAAAAAATTGACTCGAATCAAAACGGTGAAAGTCTTAGTTTTTTAATTAAAACTATTTAAATGAATTGTAAATTTTTTTTCTTGTAAATTTTTCATAGCAACATAGATAAGAGTTATCGTATAGACATTCTTACTTGAATCCGTAAGAAATTGACTTGTATAAAAAAGGGTAAACTCCTAATTTTTTAATTAATATTAATTAAATAATTAACAGTTCTTGTAAATTTACAAAGCAATATAGAAAAGAATCATCGGATAGATACTCTTAGTTGAACTCCGCAAACAAACTGGCTCTTAGAAAAAAGGTCACTTTTATTTTTTAAGTAAAATTGTTTCAATAATTAATAGTTTATGTAAATTAGCATAGAAAAATAGAAAAGAGTCATCGGTTAGACATTCTTAGTTAACTTCGTAAACAAATTTACTTGTAGAAAAAGGCAAACTCTTAATTTTTCAATTGAAATTGTTTTTATAATTATTAGTTTCTGTAGGTTTACAAAGCAACATAGAAAAAAATCATCGAATAGACATTCTGAGTCTTAATTTTTAAATTAAAATTGTTTAAATAATTAATATTTCTTGTAAATATACAAAACAACATGACAAATTAAATGTGTTCATTAAAAAATAGCCATTTATGAAAATTGTTTAAATAATTACAATGTTTGAAGATTAAATATTGTTTTAAAAAAACATATATGAGCTCCACTCGAATTCGGCACGATCTCTATGAATGTTTACATCCATTATGTAAGCAGATCCCTCGAATGTGCCTAGATGCCTTAGAGTTATCTTTGAATGAAATGCAAGTCAAAATTGTATAATTCAAACTCCAGACTCGACTTGTATCCCTAGCATTTACCGCCGCCAAACGGAGCACATTAGGGCTAGAGCGCACTTCGGTGGAAATGCCTTGGTTTCATAATACGCAGCTCTGTTCTTAACCTAGAAATGATTTTATATCGGATTTTGGTGCGCATGCATTGCCTTCATAATATGTTCCGCTAATCTCGATTCTGATCTCGATTCTGAAGAATGTTATGATGGGATAAATATCACAGATAATTCATGCTGCAAGCGAACGTTCATTTGAAATTACATTTCAAATGTATACATTTTACTG
Source organism: Belonocnema kinseyi (assembly GCF_010883055.1). NCBI lineage: Eukaryota > Metazoa > Arthropoda > Insecta > Hymenoptera > Cynipidae > Belonocnema > Belonocnema kinseyi. The sequence goes on along the minus strand of NC_046665.1, from coordinate 111,728,939 downwards.
TAAATGTAATAATGGAAGACAAATTACAGTTAAAAAAAGAAGATAGTTCGATTTTCTTTCAAGTTTAGAATTCTAAGAACCTAAATTCTTATTAGCAAGTTATTTGTATAGCCATGCTTTTGCTAGCATATTTGTTTTCAATATCTTTTTTCTTTGATTTAGCTTGATTACAAATTCTTAGACGAAAGAGCAATTTCGTACAATCGGGGGCAATGATCTGAATACACGAAAATATATAATGACTTATAACCTCTTCTTAAGAGTACTTCAAATGTTTCGCGCTTCGTTACGTATTTCCGATTCCGGTTTCGCGGCGTCTAGTGGAGGGGGTAACGTGACACAACTCTCCCTGGGGAGCGTTCCAGGGGCCACCCGGGTGCACTCCGAGCCGTTCCACGATGTTAGGTGAGTGTTGGGCTTCACTCGGATGAACCGTTAAGTGATCACTCGGGTGAAGAGTGGGATCACTCGACGGGTGACTATTTCACCCACTGAAACTAGGTAGGTGGAAGTGAGTGAACAGTGGAACTGGCGGGTAGAAGTGGCGGGAATCGCAAGTTTAGTAGTAGACTAAAGTTTAGTATCTTCAACATCTAAAGTTTAGTATCTTCGTCACTTTCCACTATTATTGAACACATCAATGTTTGTAATAACAATGACCTCATTATGAAACCAGCAATGCAAATCTTCTTATCGTTTTCGTGCATGGTTTAAACTTTTGTGTAACGTAACCTCAACTATCTTTCACCAAACATACACCCGACGCACACTCGAAACCGTTCATTCTACCATTCTCCTACCACGTCACCCTAGTAAACTCCGCCCACTTCTTTACTTCACCCACCAATTCACCCGGGTGGTCGCCTGGAACGCACCCCTGGAGGAACTCTACGGCGAACGAACGCCTCTTTCGAACAAGTTCGGAACAAAAACATCTTTTTCAAACAGATTCGGAACCAACACCTTCTTCAAACGAACTTGGAACCAACACCTTTCTCGAGCAGATTCGGAACGAACACCTTCTTGGAACAAACTGCGAACCATCACCTTTTGGAAGCAGATTCAGAACGAACACTTTATTCTACTCAGGTGTCGATATTATACAGTGAAAAACCACACTTTTTGACAGAAATATTTTTCTAAACAAAAAAACCAATTATTGTTCTCGTTATTGTTATTTTCAAAAGATTATAAACTTAAACGGACTTATTTTGAGGCAAAAATGAACTCAAAGTAAATTTTTATTAATTTATACATGAAATATTTACTATTTAAAAATATGATCTAAAGGTTAGGTTAGAATTCGTATTTAAATTCTAATCATCTATTATTTGTATTCTTGGCATAATATGGATAACATTTGTTGCTACATACCTTAATTAAAGTTTATTTAAGGTTACAATGTATTGAAACTTACATGAAACGATTGAATAATTGTATTTTCTGTTTAAACCTATTTCACAAAAATGTGTTTTTTCACTGTATAATATGGAAATTCTATTTAAAACTATTTGTTTTTGATGAATATTTGTTTTTAAAATTAAATCATTGTTATATACTTAACATAACAATAGTCAAAACACTTTTATGCAAAAATTAAAATACATGATTAAAATTGTACCTACTCTTTCTAGTTCCATTTTTCGGCACCAGGTGGCGAAATGGTAGACCACCATTCCCAATTGTTAGAAATTTTTTAAATTAAGGAAATTAAAATAGTGTAGATTGAACTACAGCTTCCGTCAAGAAAATTCAATAACTTATATTTGTTTCTAGGATACAATTTTGTTTCAAAAATTGGATTAAGTTTTCTATAATTCAGTTAAATATTCAAGTTGCTTTGAGATCCAGAAAAACCTATTGTGGTAAGAAAAAGATGCGTGCTTCAGATCTTATCATATGTATTATCCAGTTTAGGAGAAAAACAGAGTTCAAGGTTGATGAAATGTTGTTTCTAATTTTAAAAGGTGTCTTTGGCATAACAAATTTACATCCTCTCTGCCACGCAGTCTATACAAATACTCAATTGAATCATTCTGAAGGTTTTGCGACTTGACATAAGGCTGAGTGAGTATCTGAATAACATTGTTAAGTTTGTTTCAGATTTTGCAGTTTCTTTCACGAAATATATATCTGCAAGAAATGGAGGACCTTATTAGGACTATAGTCATTGTAATTTACCTTTCATATTACCTTGTATCATCTACTAATAATATTCCTGGTGAGTGGGCCTAATATACTATAAGCCCTAATGTAAATACGTGGACGCCAGAATGAAAAGGAAGCATATGGCCGGTTCTAATTTAGGAGATATTAACGATTGAAATTTCATCATTTAGGTTTAGAGGTGTCCATTTTGATGTTTGATATTTTGTAATTTAAAAGCCTAAGAAATTTGAAATTAAAATATTGGTAAATGCTTTTTTCGTCCATCATTAATTTTTAAACATTTAAAATTTAAAGCTGATCCGAGTTTATAAAGTTAAATTGTTATACAACATGAACTGAAACTTAAAAAAAAAGAAATTTTCCTGTTGTAAATTAATAATTCCGTATTTGAAATTGTACAATTGTAAAAGTAAGGAAGAATCACGAAATTTGGTTGAAAGTTTGGATCAAGGTAATTGATCGGAATTAAATTCGAAATTCATCTAAATCTCGAGAACGGTTAATCGTTCTGATTTTTATTTTATTTCAGTGAAACGTGACAAATGAAATGAGTCATGAGCATTACTGCGATGTTTTTTCTTTAAATAACAAAGTTACATAGCCCTACAGAAAAAAACTTCTTCAAACCGAGTTGAACCACCGTACCGATCTGTTTTTGAGGTCGCTGAATCCGAATCCGGGGCCAGTTTGACCCCATCAGGTGAGGATAAAGGTCAAGTAGAGGTCAAAATAATAAAACTATTGGGTCGAAAAAGACTAATGGATCGGAGAAAACCTGTACTTTCAAACGTTTGTTGGGTCGCTGAACCCGAATCCGGGATAAGTTTGACCCAATTAGGTCAGAATCAATTTCAAAATGAGAAATAACTATTGAATCGGCGTGAACCACTACTAGAGTTCTGAGCCGGTTATATTACTTTGAGAACGGTAACGAGAATGAGAATATTACCGAAAATATAACCCAGAAATAAATTCTCTGAGAGTTTTAATGCCAAAAACATATTTTAAGTATATAATAAGCATCCGGTTCAGTATTTGAAATGGTAAACACTTTTCCAAGAAATTATTGCTATTAATCATTCGAGATCTGATAGCATATTACAGGTTATGTCGGCGCTGAACCTGCTAAACCTCCCTAATAGCACGGAATGTTTCCTGAGGGCGTAAAATGTCCGCCGCCTGGGAACGTTTCACTGGGAACTGAGGGGAACCTTCCATTATTATTATTTTTAACAAAAATTAACTCGTAAACCGTGAAACAAAGGTAAAAATGCATGTGATTTTCAAGTTTTGAGTCCGCATATATTAGGGTGTACCCTATAAATAAAATTTAGAACTGCCCAACCTGAAAGTATACAAATACCTAAAAAAAGGTCTTTGTTCCTCAAATTTTTTTGTACTTAATACTTTTTTAATAGGGGTGTGCAAAAAGTCGAAGTTCGAACGAATCAAGTCGAGAACGAGCTTTCCAGAAACTCGAAAGTTTCAGATTCTCGAAACTGTTGAAATTAACAAGAATTTTTTTTAATGAATCTGCTATATCATCAGAGATGGTACGAGGGTAGTTCAATAAGTCCTTAGAATGAAGTATAAAAACCATTTTTTTTGGGTAAATTTTTTTTTTATTTTTCAACATAATCTCCTTGGAGCTCTATA
>NC_046665.1:111712702-111725014 GCF_010883055.1 Belonocnema kinseyi | reverse complement strand
ACTCAGAAGATGTGGACTGTGACTGCACCATATATCTAGTCGGGAGTGGTGCTGACTGAAAACAGATGATTTGGAGCGATTCGCGCGCCATCCGTTGGTCATCCTAAGGACTTATTGAACTACCCTCGTAACTTACCGACAGTAGATCAACCCTCCAAACCATGACGGCAGAAAATCTACACAATATCTATCAAGTTAAGAATCTTCATTAACAGAAAATGCTTATCGTCTTAATCAGACTAGATGGAAAATAATATTTTCAAATTAGAATTATTTCTTGAAAAAAAGATCCTACTCCTTCTTCACTCCATTGGGGATCGAACCACAAAACTTCTGATTTCCGATCAGGTGCTTTTCCAATTAGGGTATTAGAAGGGTCAGAATAAGAACTCCTAATTCAAGAAAATAACGCTAATGTTTAGCTAACTGTCAATGATGCAAGTAAGTTTTGTGTTTCGATTCCCAATGTAGTGAAGAAGGAGTAGGATCTTTTTTTCAAGACATAATTTTAATTTAAAAATTTTATTTTCCATCTAGTCTGATTTAGACGTTAAGCATTTTCTGTTAATGAACATTCTTCACTTGATATATATTGTGTAGATTTTCTGCCTTCTTGGTTTGGAGGGTTGATCTACTGTCGGTAAGGTACCATCTCTGATGATATAGCAGATTCATTAAAAAAAATCACTAGTCTGATTAAGACGTTAAGCATTTTCTGTTAATGAACATTCTTCACTTGATATATATTGTGTAGATTTTCTGCCTTCTTGGTTTGGAGGGTCGATCTACTGTCGGTAAGGTACCATCTCTGATGATATAGCAGATTCATTAAAAAAAATCACTTGTACCATTAATACCTAGCTAAAAATTAGCGTTATTTTCTTGAATTAAGAGTTCTTATTCTGATCCCTCTAATAGCTTAATTAGAAAGACATCTGAGCGGAAATTAGAAGTTTTGTGGTTCGATTCCCAATGAAGTGAAGAAGGAGTAGGATCTTTTTTTTCAAGAAATAATTTTAATTTAACTAGAATTTTTTCAAACTCGATACTCGGAGATTTTTTGGATTGATAACAGCGAATTTCAATTAAAAATTTTTAATCTAAATAGCAACCTAATATTGGAAAAATTACAAATGAGCGGCGGACAATAAGAAGTGAAAATATCTCGTTTGTGAGTGGATATAATTTCACGGATGTAAAAAGTAGCAATAGAATATTGGCTGAAAAGTAGACAACGGTGCTTGGGCCGTCAGAAAAGGGAACAGAAAAACTTGGCAGTAAGAAGTGGACAAACGTCGCGTGTTGGTGAATTGGCTCTGTTACACGCTGCAAAGATAAGCCTGGTTCAAAAACGAAATTGCACGAGGACAAACCCGACCTCGCCCGACTGGACGATTCGCTTTCAGTGGATAAATAGCTATTAGGAGTTTTTTGGTAAACTGAATTTTCACTGAATTTTGCTGGGCGTCCAGGCCTTTAGAAGAATAAAAGAAAGTTCTTGGCAATGTTTTAAACGATTGCTTTGCGATGAATTCTAAGAGAAAATTGAAAAGAGATCAAAAAACATTTTTTAATGTTCCCTAAAATTTTTTAAAAGTGTGTAAAATATTTTGTAGACTTTTGCAATTTTTCCATATTAGATAATTTTATAAAAATTAAGGAACATAATTCTTTCAAAGCCTTCTTGTGCAATTTTGTTGCACATTTTTAGATTCTCATCAGAGAAGGTATTAGATTTGTCTAAAATTTGACCCCCCAGTTTTTGTCAAATGTCCACGTTTTGAGACCCCCTGAATCCGAAAAACAGGTTTTTACGAACGTGCCTGCCTGTCTGTCTGTCTCTATGTCTAATGACTTTTTTGAAAAATCAAAAATTAATAGAGATATAGCATTTTGAAAATCCAAAAAAAAAAACTAAATCTAAAATGAACATTTTAAGGCAAACAACGCATGATATGAAAACAAGTCAGGAAAAGAAAAAATTTGCTTTTTGAAAGCCCTACAGGAGTATGATAAAAACTTTTTTTAATTTGGTCGAAAAGTTGAACACTCCAAATTTGATCGTACCAAAAATAATGAAAAATCCAAAAATTCCATTTTTTGGTCAAACTATGCGAGATACGAAAAAAATGAAAAAGCTCAAATTGCGCACCCTGGACAGAACTACAAATTAAGAATTAATCAGTTTTCGATATAAGCTACGAGAAAAAATGAGACAAAACTTGTTCATCCAAAAAAGAGCTCTAATTTTTGATAGGATAGTTAGTTTTTGCTTTAGTCGTAAAAAATAACATTCTAAATAAAAAAATTAAATTTGTTTGAAATAACGACACAAGGTATGAACTTTAATTACCAGACAAAAGTTGTTTGCCTAAAAAGATCTATAAATTTATTATTAATTTTTTTCGATAGGTCGAGTAGATTTTCTTTTAATCATAAAACACAAGATTAAAAATGAAAAAATATACTTTTTGGAAAAAGCAGAGAAACGACGGAAGAGGACATAGGCTCCTATATAGGACCCTATATAGGTTCCTGTATTATACCCTACGCAGATGCGCAGTAATTTTTATTTAATCGTAAAAAACAATGTTAAAAATAAAAAAATATAAAAACAACGAAATAAGAATTAGTATGATTCAATTTTTATGCATAATATGAATTGTAATGTTATACATTTATTGAAATGATACATGTTTTAGAGCAGCTTATAATACAATTTAAAGCAAAATAAGAGACAAATACAAAAATAATCATAATAAATACAATTCGCTTTTTATTTTGCAATTTTTTAATAAGTAATCCCTGGCAGAGTTACATAAAAAATGTATTATAAGTGATATAAAAGTGTTGTGTATAATGTAGAAAAGTTGACTAGTTGGACAAAATCGAGTGTGAAGCACAATATACGCTTCGGCCGTAAAAAACAGAAATAGAAAAACTCGGCAGTCAAAAATGGACACGCGCGTGTCCTCTTTTTACAGCCAAAAATTTGAGTAGATTTTTTACCGGCGGTTATGTCATCGTTTTTTTTCTTTTCTGTAACATCATGGTACACTATTCGGCAACATTGCAATATGCATTGAAACTTCAGAAATATTTGAGTTTTGGGACATTTTTTTCTTTTCATCGGCGTTCATAATTGAATTATCTGAAATTTAACTAAAACCTTGAAATAATTTTTTATTTTGAAAATTGTTTTCAACAAATCATTAAAGAACATTTCAACAGCTGACAAAATATTTGAGAAATTATCAAAGAAGAATCTGAATGATTTTAAAAGCAACTTTTTTTAATTTTGCAGAATTAAGAAAGAATCAGGAAAAGAACGAGATGAAAAAAAAGAATTTTCTTAATATTCGTATGCAAATTTCTAACGATGTCTTATTTTTAATAACCATCTTTACAAGCAAATTGCGAAAGTTTTTAGAAATGTCAAACGAGTTCCTACAATTTTCTGCAAAGAATGTTAAAGATTTTAGAGCGAAATTTTCAAGTCCATAAGATTATCACATTTTTTAAATATGAAAATTCGAGTCAATTCAGGAAAAATGAAGAAGAATTCAAGAGATTCAAAAATAATTTAAGATATTTTAAGACTTATGTTTATATAAATTTAAAAACAAACTGACAATACTTATTTTCTTGCTTTCAATTCTCAGAATTTCATTACAACTAGAAATAAAGTGTTAAAAACTTCTAATATATAAATAGTTATTCGAAATATTCATGTTATGTCATTATTAATATCATTTTTTATGGTAGTGAAAAATTGCTTTAAATTGGTCAATTGCAAGTAATACTTACGTACGGCAACTTCCATATTTGTAGGACTACAAAAATATTGAAAATCCTTTCGTGTTAAATGAATCTTCTTATTTATTTAAGATAATACTTCATGTTGAAAATCCTTTTTTGTTTAGGAATCGTCTTTCATGTTTTAAAACATAATATAAAAAATTGACGTAACAGCTATGAGGGGAAGGCCAAAAAGAAATGTTACGGTCTGTGTCACATTGCATGGGGGCGGGAGGCGTTTTAAATATTATTAACATATTTTTAGAATATTTTCAATTTTATTCTTCCCTGGGCTCAAACATGGTACAAAAAAAACGCCGTGAAATTTGGAATAAAAACTGTTGTTCATACATTTATTTAAAAAATGAACAATATTTATAATTTTATAAAATTTCCAAAATATTATTTAAATATGATACACGTTGACTTTTAGTAAGAATATTCTTTTAAATAGTTGGTAATTTTTTCAAATTTACATGTTTTTACCATCTTTGGCATCAGGAAATAGATTTCACGAATGAAATTATAGAAATATCTCCATTAGTTAGTAAAAGATTATGAAGACTTTTGCCTTCGAAATGATACCAAAAACTTTTAAAAAAGTTAACAAACGAACTACAGATTTGGCTTTTAAGCTTTTCTACCAATTGGAGACTTAGATATTTCTTTTATCTTTTTCCAGGATCTGATTTTTTCACTGAACATAAAGCAGATTAAAAAAACTTAAAAAATAGGAATGAGAAAGGTGAAAAATGCACGCAGTTTTTTTGTTGTTGTTGGAAAAACCAGCACATTTTTTAATAAAACTCCTTTCCACACCATCCGCGGAAGAAAATTTGTACAATATTTTTATTAAATTATAAACATTTGATCTTTTAGACTCAAATAGAAAAGTTCAATTTTTTTCATTAATTATGGTTGTTTAATTGACGTCAGTTATCGTACTTGACAATTAAGGAATCCCTTTTTTGCAAACAAGAAGTATGATAGTTCTTCCCTTATGGACTGAACAATTTCAAGGCACATCCTTTTTTCTGTCTACAAAAATTTGTAGGTTGTTCATTTTTTTAAATAATTGGAAAAAAGTAGATTTTTAAAAATAAAAAAATGTCCTTTCTTCACTTAAAATCGTGCTAACTAAGCTCATTTTAAGAAATTTTCGATTCTATTAATACTAATTCAACTACATATCTGCATTTTATGAAAAAAAGGCAAGCGTGACTAGCAGTGTAGGGGAGGAAACAAGGAAAAGTGTGGCTGGGGAAGATGAAGTAGAAAGGGATCAGGATAACAAGAGAGTTAGAATTAAACAGAAAACACCAGAGAGAGATAGGGGGAAGGGGGGATGTTTGAAAAATTGGAAGCTCTCATTAAAGGGTTAGAGAGGAAACAGGAAAGAGATTCGATGACATGAATAGGGATATGAATAGACAGGAAGACGATGTAAGGGGAGAAGTGAAAAAGGTCAGATAAAAATGGGAAGAATGGGCGCTGGAAGGAGGAGAAAGACAAGGTTTGGGTTAAGTTAGACAGCATTGAGAATAGCCAGAGATAGGTTGACGAATAGAGATCTAAAGAAATGAAAGAGTTAGTAGAACGGGTATGTAGTCTAGAAATTAGGAATGAGCATATGGGGGAAAAGGCAGAGAATGATTAAATAGTTAAAGGGAATGAAAATAACGTCCGAAGTGAGAATGAAAGCTTGAAGAAAAGACTCAGTGAGATTAAAACAAGATTAGAAGGGGAAGAAAGGGCAAAAAGAAAAAATAACATAGTGAAACAAGAGAAGTGGAAATGAAAAATCTTTTATAAGGCATTAGAGTCCACGTAAAGGTAGAAGGAGTCAAGAGAATAGGAGGGACAATGGAAAGAAAAGAAGGAATGTTTCTAGTAAAAGTGGGGAGTGAAAAATAGAAAAAGAAAATTATTGAGAGGAAGAAGGGAAAGAATGGAAGAAGATCTGACATGGAGGGAGAAGAAATGCAGATGACAAATAGAACAGAGGGCTTGGGTAGAAAGGAAAAAGGGTCATATGGTGTAGAAAGGGAGACAGGTTATGGATAAATCGAGAGGAATGGTGCTGGGCTGAAGAATTAGAAGAATTAAGAAAAAAAGGAAAAAGTTTTGAGAAAGTTAGGGGAAGGGAGACGAAAAAGAGTCTAGAAATAAATCAGAGGGGTTTCCAAACGGCAAAGGGGAAACAAAGTGAAGAGGGAAGGAAAGAGAGAAATGTGAAAATAGCTTTCTGGAATGTGTCAGGTTTGAAGAATGAGAATAAAGGATTATGGGAGGGGTTATAAAAGTGGGCTGTGATTATGATGAGTGAAACTTCGGTAGATAAGAAGGACTGGAAAAAAATAAAAAAAGCTGTTACCGAAAGGTTATGTGTGGACAATGCAAGAAGCAAGAAAAGAGCACTTTACAAGGAGAGGGATGGAGGGCATAGTGGCAGGGGTGAAAAAAGAATTAGTAGTAAAAGGGAGAAAAGATGGGGACATGGAGGAAAAGGATGGAACAATGACAAGAAAAATTATAATTGGGTAAGTAGAAATAGCGGTGGTGTGTATACAGATGAAGAGGGGAATAGGAAGGCTGAAGAGTAATAAGGAGGTGGATGGAGGTAAAGAAGGAAGAATTGGTTTTAATAGGAGGGGACTTAAATGCATGGAGTTGCGAACAAGGGGGAGGGTTATGGGATGAAGAAAAGGAGGCACTTCCTGGTCATAGCTACACTAAAAAGAGGCGTCAGTAAGCGCGGCAGAGGTAGAAAGGAAAAAAGGTTTGAAAGAAACACGAAAATGGGAGTCTGAGGGGTAGATAAATTAAAAGACTTTAGACAAAGGATGGAAAAAGAGAAGGTTAGGTATGAAAAAGAGGAGGAAATAGACTCGTTAGTTGAAAGGTTGAAGGGATCCATTGAAGAGGTAAAGGATGAGCTGGGTACTAATGAAGAAAGAGTAGGGGGGAAGAGAGACTGGTGGGACGAGGAATACTGGGTGAGTGAAGAGAGAATGAAAGAAAGTGTGAGCAAATTGAGAAAAGGGGAAATGGAGAAGGAGGAGTATAACAGGAGAAAAAAAGAACATGAGAAGATGATGGAAATAAAAAGACAACTGGGAAAGGAAGAATATAAAGCAGAAGTAGAAAGAGCGATCAAAGAAGGTAGGGTGTGGGATGTGATAAATAGCGATAGAGGGGAAAGGAAGGGCGTTAACGAAGAAATAGAAATGCAGGACTGGATGGATTACTTTAAGGGTCTATTATGAGGAGAGCAAAATAAGATCGAAGGGAAAAAGTGTAGGATAGTCTAAGGAGAAATGGAGGAAGGGAACGAGATAACAAGAGAAGAAGTGGATGAGGCAATAAGTAGGTTAAAAAGAAACAAGGCGACAGGAGGAGATGGGATGGAGAACGAAGCGATGAAGTATGGAGGAGAAGGGATTAGGGATACGATGTGGAAGATCTGCAACAAGGTCTGAAAAGGGGAAGATTGGCCGGAAGAGTGGACGACGAGACTGGTGGTACCGCTTGTCAAGAAAGGAGAAGGAAAGAAGGTAGAGGAATACAGAGGGATCACCCTCATGTCAGTCGGCTATAAAATATATGCAGAAATCTTAAGAAAAAGGTTAGAGAGTCAGGTATAATAAAAAGAAAGTATCCCACATAATCAGACGGGATTTAGAAAAGGGATGGAAACTATAGACAACATCTACGTACTTAATTATTTAGTTAACAGAAAATTGGAGAGAAAGAAAGGGAACCTAGTCGCTTTGTTCGTAGATTTCAAAACAGCGTTTGACTCACTGAACAGAAAAGTGCTATGGCAGGCAAAGAAAGAGAGGGATGTAGAAGAAAAGTTGGTGGAGAGGATAAAGGAAATTTTTACTAAAACCAGGATTAGGGTGAAAAGAGGAAAGAAAAAAGGGCAGGTTTTCTGGACAGGTCGAGGTCTAAGGCAAGGGTGCCCTTTGAGTCCGTTACTATTTAATATCCTACTGGTAGACTTAGAGGAGAAGCTAAAGGAGAAAGGGAAAGGAGGAACGGTTTTGGGCAATAGCAAACTATACTCTCTAGCATACGCGGACGATGTAGTTCTATTCTACATATTCTATCTTCGAAGAGTATGTGGGAACAAAAGAGCTGATGGTAAACGTAGATAAGACAAAGGTGATGTGCTTCAAAAATAGAAAAAGCAAACTAAATTATGTTGGGAAGATGAACGGACAAAAAGTGGAAATTGTAGAGGAGTTCTGTTACCTAGATTTTTGGTTTGAGGCAGAAGGGGGAAACGAGGTGCAGGGGAGAAAAAGAATTGAATGTGCGAGTAAAGTAATGGGCCAAGCATGAGGTATAGGAAAGAGAAGGTTCAAGAACCATTGGAGAATGAGGGTCTGATTGTTTGATGCGTTGGTGTGGGCGGTATTGTGTAATGGTGTGGAGATCTGGGGATGGAAGGAACATAGGAAAGTAGAGAGCATGCATGGGCGATTTCTGAGGTGGGTAAAGGGGGTTAGCTGGAGTTGCCCAGGACATATATTAAAAGAAGAGTTAGGAAGAGAAAATATGGTTACTAGACAAATTAAGAGAGCCTGGAGGTTTAAAGAAAAGCTAAAAAGGAGAGAGGGAAGTAGAATTACACAAGCATGTTTCGGCTAAATTCGGAACAATGAAGCGAGAGGTGATGTGGGAAACTCAAAATGGTAGGAAGAAAGGAGAAAAATGAGAAGGGTGTGTAATATTCGAGAAGGGGTTATGGAGTGGCAGGAGATAGAGTTAGAGCTATTAGTTAAACAAGGAGAAGAGAGATAGACAAAGATTATAGATTCGAGGCACAATAGATCGTATATGATGGTCAAAAGGTTGACGAAACCAGAATATCTGCAAAAAAAAACAAGGAATAAAAATGGAGCAGGGTTATACGGTTCAGAATTGGAGAAGGAGTGAGAGCATGCAGATATTGTATCTATGAAGAGGAGAATTTATGCAGAGTATATAAATACGAAATGGAGTCATGGAAAAATATATTAGAGATGTACAGGAGAGAATATCCAACTTAAATGGTAGAATGTTTTGGTTTCTTCTGAAATTTTCAACTGTGTCTATTTTTCATTAGGCGTGATTTAATAGTTAATTAAACTTAGCAAAAATAATTGTTTTCACAAACATTATTATAGTTTATGAATATCTTCATCTATATCAATACCTGATAGTTGCGGTTTTTTGGCAATTTTTACCTTTCTGTCCTTTTTTCGCTTAATGAGGTTAATTATGAAAATTAATTCATGAAAATAAACCAAAAAGTTGTTTAAACAATTTAATATTGCTTTTAACTATCTTTTCTTAGATAAGTGCTAGAAACTGGCGGGTTTTTATCAAATTTTTAACTTTGCATCACCTTTTTATTTATGAAGAAATTGCAAGTCAACCACAACAAAAATTATTTTTCAAATAGTATTTTTGTTTCAAGTGAACTATTTTTGCTTTTTTCTACAAAAAAGAAAAAGATTATTTAAAATGTTGGTTCCTCTAATGTTTATTTACTAATTGTTAATAACTAAGCAGGCGAAATAAAGTTGAAGATTTTATTAAAAAAACCACAACTTTCTAGCACTTGTCTAAGAAAAGATAGTTATAAACAATATTAATTTGTTTAAACAACTTTTTTGTTAACTTTCATTAATTATTACCTCACTAAGTGAAAAATGACAGAAAAGTAAAAATTGCCGAGAACCCGAAACTATCAAGTATTGATATAGATGAAGATAGTCATAAACAATTATAACTTGTTAAAACAATTATTTTTGCTGAATTTAATTGAAAAATAATTTTAGGGCAAAAACAAAAAAGAGGAAAGAAAAATGAGAAAGCAACCAAACATATCCCCTTCCTTCTTTTTCTTCTTTCTTTTGTCTTTTTTATTTTTATTACTATCATATTACAGTCAAATTATTCAATTTCTACCTATTTACTTTTTCTTGCCTTGATGAGGGTAATGTATGAGTCTTGAAATGTTGGTGATGAATTAAGTTTTTTAAATTTTATTTCCCGTGTAGGAATCTAATCAGGGATCCGGCCGGGTCCCTTATTCGGAAATTAATACAAATAATCGTTACTTTCAGAAATTTTGGAAAATATTTAATACTTAAGAAAATAATATAAGAGAAGAAACTGTAACAAGCTTATAAAAATATTAGTTTTTGTAAAATGTTGTTTTAGTATTTTTAGATCAATTTGGATGAGATTTATTAATAACAATGATATATCTATTTCCTTCGAATTTTTAATTGACCTATCGCTTACGGTTTATCGGATATTCATTGATAATAATAACAATAACGATAACACAGGCCTGCAAATAATGGGTTCATGTCAGTTTTCGGAAAGTGGAAGGTCATTTCCGAAGTAATTTTTTATGCAGAATCCGAATCTGGGGTCAGATATGGCCCATCATGTCAGGATTTTAAGAAATTTGAGGTTACGTACCCGAAAAATGGCGCTTTTGGCTACTTTTGAGGTTATGTACAGAAGTTACAAAAATTTTTGGGATTTCAAGAACCCCAAACACCCCCAATTACAAATTTTAAAGAAAAAACACACAGTAGAAAATTTCTACTTCAAAGTATTTAAAGCAAATTCTCAAGACATAATGGGACATACCTCGTAAATTCAGATTGGCGTAACTTGGTCAAGAAAAATGGTAATTGAACTCTGCGACTCTCAAATTAAAGAGAAAGAGTAGTACCATCTGACACAGCTAAAGAAAAATCCCAGAAATGGTTGTGTCTTCTGTACATAATCTCAAAAATAGCAAAAGACGCCATTTTTTGGGTTGATAACCTTAAATATCTTAAAATCCAGACGTGATGGACCAATTCTGACCACGAATTCGAATTCTACGTGAAAAATTAATTCGGAAATTACCCTCCAGTTTCCAACAAAAAATCCATTTTGGCCTTTGTAATTTATTCTTTAAATGATCCAGAGGAGCGTTCCCAAGTGGCGGGCATTTTACATGCTCAGGGAACGTTCCGAAGATTCCCGCGGAACGTTCCAGGAACGGTCCCACAACATTCCGTGCTATTTCGGCTGTAACAGTTTTTAGTTGTTATGCACAAATTATTTTATCATAAAATATGTATTTAAAATCTTATTCTTTTAAAATGTGCACAGAAAGGTCATCACCTTTTAAGCATGTAATTAAAAAGAAAAACAATGACCTAAAATGTAGAAATAAAATAAATTTTCTAGCGTAAAGCTACGAATAAAATAACATTTTACTAAATAAATATTAGGATGAAATATTATCTACTTTATAGACATAAAGCTGACTGATTTGAAAAAGGAATAGCGCTTGGTATTTAATAATTTTATTACTTAATTCTAGTATTTATTAAGTAATGTGAGGCAATCGAATTTTGAGGTTAGAGTTTCAGTCCAACAGTGTTAATTAAGTAATAAGCTACTGCTTTGAATATTTTAAATTCCTGAATATGCCTATAAGCTAACAAATAATTTATGCTAAACCATTGACATAACGTTAACTCTAAAAATATTGTTAAAAATTCTAAATTCTTTTAAATTCTCTTTAATTCTGTCATATTTTCGGTTATATGACCTATACTTAAATTCTCGGGAATTTAAGAACTCTAACCACTACATTAACACGTTTTTGGGGTATAAAAATCCAAAGCCGAGGTCATTTTTACCCCATAAGGTCAGAATGAAGATCATCCCAAGGTAAAAACTGAGAAAAAAATGAAATTGGAATAAAACCTCTACTTTTAGACGTTTTTTGGGATAGCTGAATTTAAATCTGGGGTTAGTTCGACCTCATAAGTTCGATTTCATATTTTTCTCAATTTTTTTCGTGGAATAACCTTTTTCCCAACCTAGTGCGTAAAAAATGACCTCATTTTACCTTCACTTGGCTTTGATCCTGATCTGATGGGTTCAGAAAAAAACCCGAAGTGGGATTTAGCGACCCCAAAAACGCCTTAAAGAAGTTGTTCACGTCGATTTAACAGTTTTTACTTATTTTAAACTTCACTTGTCCTTGATCCTGACCTGGTGGTCTCAAACTGACCCCGGATTCGCGTTTAGCGACCTCAAAAACGCGTAGGTATGGTGGTTTAGCTCGGTTGTAGAACATTTTTCTTGTGGGCTGTGCCATTTAAATAATTAGATATACATTTTGAACGGAAAATTGAACTTAATCGGTTTAATAAATATTTCGAAAAATTTTGAGCGCGACAACGAACACGCTCTTGAGATTTCTGTCCTTGAACCGATCGATTTTAACTGGCTGCTGGAAATTTTCATTGAATTATTTAAATAATTTGTTCAACAGTAAAAAATGTTACAATAATTCTAACAAGTTTGCCATAATTTACTAAATTAACAAATAAACAAAAACTTAAATACAGTCTGTCAAGTTAAAGCGTGGGTGGCTTTACTCGCAGTCGGTAAGGTGTATCGACATGATTTTGGTGTCAAAATATTAAGAAGAGCTCCCTC
>NC_046665.1:111696924-111712602 GCF_010883055.1 Belonocnema kinseyi | reverse complement strand
AAGAGGGAGCTCTTCTTAATATTTTGACACCAAAATCATGTCGATACACCTTACCGACTGCGAGTAAAGCCACCCACGTTTTAACTTGACAGACTGTAAGACTAACCGATCTCGAGACATCGTCATTTTGTTTAGCAAATTGCAATATCTCATAAACTAATAACTAGTTTTAACTAAGATTTGTGGTTTAGTGTTGACAAATACTATTAATTCACAAACTTTCATTCAGATCGGTTACCTAGACTCGTGATCTTTCTCAAATGGCAATAATATTTATTTTCTTTATAGCGGTAATTAGTTTGCCTCGTATAAGAACATAAACTGTCACTTATATGGACAAGCACCTTAGGGTGCTGATGCGCCTAAACCGCGATGGAATGACGTATACACCGGTCAGAGTAATTCATTCAGCAGGAATGCACGGTGTTCCAGATGGCTTTTGTAAGCTAGAGAGCAGGTATGTAACCCAAGCTCTTTACACGAATAATATGAAACTTGTGGTCTATATTAAACATGATGTTACAACAGGAGAACAGGAATTCTTAGGAGCTAGGCCCTCACCGCGTATACCTGCAGAGACGTCTGCCTTTGAGGCAAAAGGTAATTAAATATGGTATAATATTTTAGAAGAACCTAGAAACACGACTGGGAATATTAGGGAGTTAAAGATGCTTCTCTATGTGGCTCTATGAGGTTTTTTATGGTGAAGTTAAATTCAATTTATCGAACTAAAATTCGAAGATCTGCATTAAAAGTGGCCCTAAAGGGAATCTATTAGGTTTTGCTTTTTCAAGAATGGCACAAGTTCAAAACTGCTGCTCTGGCAGGTTCTTTGAGGAATATGAATGGCCAATCGGAATTTAATTAATTAGGTTAAAACTCAAAATAATGCTTTCAGAGTGGCTCTATGCGCCACCTATTGGGGTTTCTGCTTTCTCGCGGATAATCGAAATTAAATTAATAGGATTAAGATGCTAAGTGCCTGGATAAAAAATAATATATTATCGATAATCAAGTTTTTTTACAATGTGCATTATGAAAAATCAAAATAACTTGTAACTTGTAGCAAATGTTAATAATTTATTTGAAGTTATTCTCCCTCTTTTGAGTGACCTTCGAGTTTCATTGTTGACAGAATGGGTTTCACCCAATACTTATTCTTCTTGAAATTTTCCTTCTGTTTTGAGTGTCGAGCCGTACCTTTTCGTTGGGATTGGTACTCAGGTAGTAGCGTGATGTCTCTTTCTTTAGCAGACTCTGACCCTTTTTTCTTGGGAGTTCAGTGTGAACCAAGGTTTTAACGAGTGTGGGCTTTCCGATTTTTGAACCAGCTTAAATCAAATGTGTTATTCGAGACCATTTAATTAATATTTAATTTAAAGTCCCCAAGTGGGAATTGACCGTCGGCCCACGGTCGGGCCAACCGTCGGACGGTCGGTCTAACTTTATGCGCCACTGGTCAGGCCAGCCAGCTAAATGATAACGGTCGCCTTTGGCTTCTCCACGTCGGGCCCACATTTTGTCCCATATATGGGCCATCTATTGAGATGACGCCGGCCCAACCTTCGACAAAAATTAATGTAAAATAAGTTATTTTTTATATTATTATATAGCCTTCATTTTTTCATTTTCAAATACATAATTCGCACACATGGTTACTTACACTAATAATTGAACGCTTTAACGCTTTAAAAAAACTTACATGCACAGGATTCGAACCCTACATATACTACCTAAACTAGGCTTTAAAAATATTCCAATACTATATAATAAAAAAAATGATAAACAAATTATTTGTTGCAAGAATGTTTTCTACGATTTTCCATAATCTCACGTTTTTAAGTTATATTGCGAGAAATTTCTATAAAAACAACATGATGATTAGGAAATTTTTCTTGAGATTATTCTTGCTAAAATTACAAACAAATTTATTGAACAAATGCATGAGTCAGAAACTTTTCGACAGAAACATTTGTTTTTTTTGCTATTTTATTTTTTTTTAATCAGGAACTTTATGATAATCATAGCAAAATTCCTAATTTGTTGATTAAAATTATTATCTTCTTAAACAAACTTAGTAAACAAATGCATTATTCGGGCATTTATCGGCATTAAATTTTTTTTCAATATCAGTCCTTTCAATTGTGCACTTTATGACGATTTTAGCAATTCGTTTTTTCGATGTCAACTTTTTAATTAGAAACTTCATAATAATTTCAGAAATATTCTTAATTTTTTATCAATATTATTTATTTAATCAATTTAATAAACAAATTCATTATTGGGACATTTGTCAACGGAAACATTCTTTTTGTTCGATTTCAGACTTTCATTGGGATCCTCATAATAAATTCAGCAACATTTATGATTAATTGATAAATGCTATGGTTTTTTAAAACCAAATTAACTATAATAAATAATTTAAGAGTTTTCATTTGGGACCTTCATGATAAGTTCAGTGAAATGATTAATTAGTTGATACATTCTATGATTTTTTCAAAAATTTAATAAATATATGCGTTATTTGGGTATTTTACAACGAAAGATTTGTCGAAAATGTTGGAAGTCGAAAAATGCCTGATAAATGTATTTGTTTATTAAATTTATTCATAATATAAATAATACACATTTCACGAAGAAATTTTTTCATCCTTACATTGTTTTTATCCAAAGTTCTTGCAATATAATTTTAAAAAAACGTAAACTTATGGAAAATCGTAGAAAACATTTTTGAGCAAATAATTTTTGTATAATAAATTTGCTTGTTTATTATATAATATTGGGTCATCTTTAATTAACGATACTCTAAAGAACTTAAGGCGTTTCAACATAGACAAAATGGCAATTTTTTTCTTCATATTTATTTATTTATGAGAAATTGAAAACCTGATTTAAAATATAAAGAAAAGATGATTATGATTCTAATTTTAAAGTGTACAGGTTATTCACTTAAAACTATTATTGGATAGGAAATTTAAATTAATAAATTTTGAATGCCTAGTTCTCGCATGCTTTTTTTACAGAAAATTGTTGTATTTTCTTAATAGATTCAATTGGAAAGAGGCTTAAACATTTGGGAAGCTGTGCTTTGGAAATATTCAGTGTTAGATGCTTTTTTGGAATTTTAAAATTTTTCAGGATTGAAAATTGACTTTATCATATATTAAAATAGATAAATTTTGAATATGTAGCAGTTTGCAATTAATAATTTTGAAGGTTTCATTTCGACATTTTTAATTATGATATTGTGTCACAAATTAACAAAGTTTTTTCATTTCGTTAATTTGAAATTAAAGTTGATAATTTAAAAGATACCTAAATAATAAATATTTATCCTCAAACGTTCCTATTTTTGGTTAAGAATTTGTAATGATTTATTTTGACTATTTATAAATTTCTACGAGTAACACACCAATTCGAGCTCCCAATAATACGAGCAGATCAACTATGGCCGAAAACAGATCTATCGAAATGAATTAGGTTATGTGCACCCAATGTTACGGGCACATATGACGTCGACGGATGGGCCAACTGTTGACCACAGTCGGGTCGACTCAGGCTGTGGTCACTCAATGCTTTAGAAGAACAGACCGATAATCGACGGTGGTGCCATCAAACGAGCCCGCAGGTTTTTAAGATAAGATAATAGATGCTTGAGGTTATATTCAGATGATTTGTAGATAATGTAATTAAAAAACTTAATAAATTGAAAAAGCCAATAAAAAACAAATAAAAATACAGAAATAATTACCGGAATAATTATTTATATATCTTTGCTTGTTTTTCTATTGCTTTTTTCATAAAAAAATGTTCTGAGGAAAACCGAAAGATAGTGGAAGTATGTTTTAAAGCAGTTTTCATTTAAATTTTGTAATCATTTTCGACATCAATTTTCTTATCGGCAGGTTCCTTTCTCAAAATATTACTCTGTTTTTATGGTAAGAGTACAGAAGGTAGCGCACTACAGAGCCATCTAACGAGCCTGCAAAACAGGATCTAAGTATGTGTCTTCACGATTGCCTATATTAGTGACCACAGCCTGGTCGATTGCACTTTGACGGTCTTTTTATAACAATTAACCAGAGTTTATTCGACGGTCTGCTCATGCTCGGGCCAAGGTTTGACCGACCATCGGGTACATCAAGGTGACTTGTGATAATCCGACTGCTGCATCCAAAGTCGGACCGACTGCATTATTGCGGTCGTACCGAACAATCTGCCACAATTTATCCGATTTTCGTACCATAGTTGGGCCGACGGTCGGCGTTTCGCTCGCAGCCGACGTCCGTCGCCAACGTCGGTACGACCATGGCAGCTTGAAAACATCTTAGTTGGCCCAACTCTGGTTACCGTAGATTGGTTACCATAGCAGGGCCGACTTTGGGCCGATGGTCAAGCTCTGGCATCCGACCGAATTTCGCACCTGGGACAGTATATCTTTTGACCATTCAGGTCTTTTAGTTCCATTCTTAACATCGGTGTTTTCTTCTTTTTCAATTAGAAAATCAACTTTTTAAATCGAAAATTCAATTTTTGTTTAAATTCACCCTTTTAATTAAAAATTCAACTGTTTGACAGAGAACGCTTGATTTTATGCAAAATTAGTCTTTTTTGGTAGTAATATAATCTTTTTGTTTAAAAATTCATTTTTTAGTTGATAATTCAAATTTTTGGTCCAGAATTCTTGTACTTGGTTAAAAAATCGTCTTTTTTATATTAACTTATTTTTTTTTTTAATTAATTTTTTAGTTGGAAATAGAACTTTTTGGTCGAGAATTCTTTAATTTGATAAATTATCATTTTTGTCCGAAAGAAAATTAAATTTGTTGTTTAAAAAGTCATTTTTTGGTTAAAAATTTTACAGCTAGATTTTAAACCTGAACTCTTTCATTAAAAATTAAAAAATTTCTTTCTTCCTTAAAAATTCAACTTTTTAGTTAAGAATTCTTGTCTTTTATTGCAAATTCGCCTTTTTTACTATTAAACACATCGTTGTGTTCAGAAATTTATCTTTTTAAATTGAAACTTCAACTTTTTGTTAAAAAGTTCATCCATTTTAATTGAATATTCAACTTTTTGGTTAGGAATTCTTCAATTTGATTTAAAATTCGTTTCTTTCTAAAAGAAAATTATTCTTTTTGTTCTAAAAGCCATATTTGTGGCTTAAAATTTTAAAACTAGGTTTCAAACTTGAACTATTTTCTTAAAAAATTAAAAAAATTCTTTCTTTTTCAAAAATGAAACTTTTGTGTGGGAAACTCTTGAATTTTGCTGATTTTTTTTTTTTTTTTTGAATGAAAATGAACATTTTTGTTTAAAAAGTCATCTCATTTCTTAAAAATTTTACAACTAGGTTAATCTTTCTGTTTAAAAATTCGTATTTCTTAGTAGAACATTTCAAATTTTTTGTTCAGAATTCTTGAATTTTGTTACAAAATCGTCTTTTTTGGTAGTGAATCAATCGTTTTGTTCAAAAATTTATATTTTTGAGTTAAAAACTTAACGTTTTGATTGAGGATTCTTGTATTTTATTGACAATTCGTTTTTTTTTAATTGAACTGTTTTGTTGAAAATTCCTTTTTCATGTAGAAAAATTACTTTGGTAGTTAAAGATTTACCAATTCTTTTTTTGGCTGAAAATTATTATTTTCTAAGTGAAAATGAAATTTTTGGTTATAATTGAACTATTTTGTTACAAATTCGTTTTTTTGTAGAAAATTAATCTAGCTTAGTTAAAAATTCAACGTTTGGGTCGAGAATTCTTCTATTTTGTTGGAAATCCGTCGTCTTTTGGTATAAAATTAACTTTTTAATCAAACTTTATTATTTTTGATCTGATACTTTAACTGTTTTCTATTGAAATTTCTCCATTTTGTCTTTAAAGTTCAATATTTTAGTAACAAATCAGCTCTTTGGTAAAAAGTTCATTTCTTTATCATTTAAAATGATTTAAAAAAATTAAAAGTTCAATTGTTTCATTTTTGGTAAAAAATGTACCTTTCTTAGCTTAAAAATTCAACAATACCCTGATTAACTATCACAGAAAATTCAATTAGGCACATTTCAACATATACTCTGAAAATCACTTTTTTATTTTAATGGTTGTAAATTATTCATAACTAGTTTTAGAAAAGAGATTGAATAAGTGGACTGTATGGTACCAAAACTTTTGTAACTGCAGTTGAGGTGGAACTAACACATTTGAAGAATGGTTTCTCAGAGGTCAACTCTGCTTAAAAAAATAATAAAAATTTATACGTATGCACATCCTAACTCGCCTCGTAATTATCTTTTTTTACTTAAAATACAAAAATAAAAGCAAAATTAAGTAAATAAGAAACGTTAAATGAGAAATTGAATGATAATTATCTTCAATTTCTTATTTTGCGTTTCTTGTTTCCTTAATTTTGTGTTTATTTATCCTTTTTTCTTCAATTATTTTACTAGCCAACACATCCAAGGAAGGAGCATGCACATATAAAGCGACCAATACATGCATGCTTCTGTAGTTCTCCTGCCCATCGTAGATGGCGCTGAATTTCGCCATTTATTCCCCACGTAGTTGACCGAGCCTGGAATGATACGTATGTCAGATCAAATATGATTATTTGCATGTCAAGTGCAAAAATTAGTTTTTACATTATTGGTGCATAATGTTCGTGAGCGATTTTTGTTGTTTTGTCCCACTTTGATCAATATAAACCTCATAACTAGCCCATTGACAACATTGCAAATTGCTTGCAGGCATGGACATAGGAAACACGGGACTAGGCATGCCATCCTAACTTGGGCGAGCGGGGTTGAATCCACGGGAGGGGAGAGAAATCCATGAGTGGGGAGAGCCGCCATCTTATGATGTGCGATTTGACTATGCGCACGATCATTTTTTCCGACAAACTGTGCCTGAAAGTATAAACATGTGGGCGCTGCCATGTTTGTCGCGGGACATCAAAAGGTGGAGGACCTCCCCTCTCAATGCATCTCCTCCGCAATGGCATGCCTATTCCATTGTTTCCTATGTCTATGCTAGAAGGGTTTGACAACAGCACGGTCGGTATTTCTCCGAAATATAAATTAAAAACAAACTTTTTCACTATTCTAATTATTTAGGACTAGAGACAAATTCTTGCATGCCTTCTATTTATCGTGCCAAATTTTTAACACGACATCTCATTGCGTGCGGACGTAAGTTGGGAAAGAAAACTTCCACTGGTATTTTCTTCAAAAAAAATTTTTTCTCAAAATTTCCACCGGAGCAAAGCACAGACATGGACTTTATTACCTCCTCTTTCATTTCTTAAACTTTCAGAGCGATAACTCATTTCGTTTAGACGTAATTTGGGAAAGAATAATCGAAGACCAGGTTTAGACACGTGACCCTCTCGTCACATGGCCTTAAGTGTGGTTTAGTCGTTCACCGAGTTTAGGAATTCCATATTTATCTAGAACAGGATTCAAGTTTTGTAAAGGAGAGGAGCGTGGAATGTTTACTTGAATCTGCAAACTATGAAGCTCAGTAGAAAAGGAATTTTTTTGCGCACAACGTAACGAAAAACTCGAGGCTTCATTAATCTGAAACGCATACAAAGGTTCCTTTTTAATTTTCTTTGTTTTGATAAACTGAATGAAACGCAATACATATGCGGTTATACGAAGAATTCGAGCCTAAGCGGAAATGCAATTTAATAACTTGGAACTTCATGATTCTTTAGTGACGATATGAATGAACATTTTGTTCAAGTTTAGGTTCATATTTGGGCCAGGATTCTAATTTTTGTAAGAGCCATTTTGGACTTTTCCACCAGAGAATGCTATCGCAAAATATTGGAATTGCAATTCCACGAGACGCAGAATCTGCAGGATTGTCCTTAGATTTGACATAGAGCCATCGAGCATTAGGAATAGAAGTTTGAATTTGTGAGACACTATTCGAAATAAACATTGGCCAAGTGGAAGGTTGTTTTTAAAGTCACTTAAGAGCGACTTCTGAAATTGTCCAACAATAAACGTGATCTGCGGTCCATTGCAGGTTATTAGTGAAATACGAGATTTATTTAGATAACAAAGTGGCTGCGCACAATTCAAGGCGCGAAATACTCACCGTTTTGATTGAAGCAGCTTTCGTTTTAGAGATGAGTAAACTTACATTAATTTCACCGGTTATAAGTGCGACGCGTAAATATACTACGGCGGCGTATGCATATTTCGATGCAGCGCTGAATCCGTGCAATTCTGAAGTCAATACGTTGTGCCCAAGAAAAGTCCAACGATATATTGATAATTTGGAGATTAAAGTTAAGTCCTTTTTTAATTGCTTCCACTTATTGACAATTGTCCTATGAGACTTTGGTCAGCCAGAGCGTTTGTAGCAATATTTTAGCAGTAATGATAATAGGCGAAAGCCACCCAAGGTCAAATAACTTCTCATTGGAGACAAAATTTGTCTTTGAGCAATTTTTTCAAAAGGCATTTTACTAACATTGAAACGAAAAACATCTTCCGAATAGTTTCCGAAAATCCCAAGAATTTTGAGATGAGAGTTTTCTTCGAAAGGAAATTCAAGAGCAAGGTTATGATCTGTTGCTTCAAGATCATGTAATAAATCTAAGGAATTACTCAACCATTTACGTAGCAGCATCCCGCCTGAATGGGTCAAATTGCACCAATGAAAACATCGTCAACATACGTTTTATTTTCTAAAATTGGGACGCCTAGGGGAAAACGTTTTCTCTCATCTCGAGCGAGTTGATGCAATAAACAGTTCGCGAGAAATGGTGAACTAGCCATTCCATAAGTGACGGTATTCAATTCGTAGACTTTGAATTTTTCTTGAAAGTTTTCTCGCCAAAAGATAGACACCAACTTAAAATTATGGCAATTAAATCATTTGGCAGTTTTTCTCCTATATATAGCCACTCGTTAAGTGATTTTTTATAGAACTAAAGCTAGATACATTAAGGACTACACACAATTTATTTGTGCTACACTATTCCCTCAAAATAGGGTAATGAGGAATAAAAACACGAAATTTTGTATCATTCTCGGAAGAGATTTCAGTCATTTGACCCGCGCAAATATAATTCGCCATAAAGTCACAGTAATCTTTTTTGAGAACAGTGTTTTGATTACATTTCTTTTCAAGCTGTTGAAAAGCTGATAAAGTTACTTTACTTGAGTCACCTAGTTTGTCATTGTCGTCCACAGATAATGGAACTCCTTCAAGATCCTCTTCTAGCTGCCCAAAGTTTTGTAGAGTTGCGTTAATTAAAACACTAACGTTTGGGAGCCGCAAAACAGAAGGTGCATGATTGCCGCTGTAAATTCGTGTGTAAGCCGAAAATGCACAACTCGAGTTCGGTTTTCTGCTGTACGATGATTGCCGACCTAAAAACTTCGGAAGACTTCGGTGGTCTTCTATTTATATTTTGATCCCTATTTGAAAGAAATGGAAGAAATTGGCGAATTTAATGTTTCACGTGATTCTGAATTTCATGCATGAGTTCATTTTGAGGTTATGTTTTTCAGGTGTATATAATATTCAGAATAGATATTATTACTATTATATGAGATTTTAAAGAATTTTAAACATTTCAGGGTATCTTTAAAATTTCAAGATATTTTCAAGAATTATACAAAATTTCAAAAGGTTTTTCAGGGTTTTAAATATTTGAGGATTTTTTAAAAGATGTCAAGGAATTTTCAATTTATTTTTATAATTTAAAAGAATTTCCAATAATTAAAAAAAATTAGAGAGATCATTTTTTTTAAATTCCAAAGTACTTTAGAAATCTTAAAACAAAAGTTCTAGGTATTTCAAAATGTTTCGATGCATGTGACAAATTTGATAGAATTTTAAAGATTCCAAGGAATTTTTATTGATTACAGTAATTTAATATCAGATTTTAAAGGATTTGAAATATTCACAGGGTATCTTTAAAATTTCAAGATATTTTCAAGAGCTTTAAAAGATTTCAAGAGCCTTCAAAAGGTTTTTAAGGATTTCAAATATTTGCGGATGTTTTTAAAGATGAGAAAGGAATTTTCAATTTATTTTTATAGTTTAAAAGATTTTCAAAGAATTAAAAAAGATTTAGAGGGATCATTTAAAAAAATTCCAAAATACTATCGAAATCTTAAAACAAATGTTTTAGGTAATTCAAAATATTTCGAAGAATTTGAGAGAATTTCAAAAGGTAACAAGGAATTTTCAAATTGATTACAGTAACTTAATATCAGATTTTAAAGGATTTTAAATAGTTTAGGCTATGTTTAAAATTGCAAGGAATTCTCAAGAGCTTTGAAAAATTCCAAGAGATTTTAAAGTATTTAAAATATTTTGGGATATTTTAAAACATTCTAAGGAATTCTCGATTCATTTCAATAATTTCAAGCGATTTCAAAGAATTTTAACGATTTTTTTTATTTCCTGGTTGAAGGTGGAATTACTGTGTTAAAAATGTTTCATTAAAAAGTGATCTTTTTTAGAAGAAAATTTTTGTATTTAATTGAATACTTGTCTTTTTTGGTAGAAAATTCATCTTTTTTGTCGAAAATTTAATTATGATTAAACATTGATTTTTTGTGTAGAAAATTAGTGGTATACAGTTCAGCGTTGTGGATACAAATTTAATTTTTTTCCAAAAGTTGACTATTTTGTTGAAAACAATTTTAACCATTTTTTTTTAATTCATATATTTTCTTCCAAATTTATTTTTTTGGCAGAAAACTAATTGTTTTAGTTAAAAGTTGAATTATTTTTATTCATAAATAGTCAACTCAGCATTAATATTTATATGCTATTTTATAATTATAATATTAACATGAATAATATATATAATAGTAATAATATCCATTCTGCATATTATATACACCTGAAAAACATAAACTCAAAATCGACTTATGCATGAAATCAAGAATCACGCGAAACATTAAATTCGCCAATTTCTTCCATTTCTTTCAAATGGGGATCGAGATATAAATAGAAGACCACCGAAGTCTTCCGAAGCTTTTAGATCGGTAATCATCGTACAGCAGATAACCGAAGTCGAGTTGTGCATTTTCGGCTCACACACATGATCCAACAAACTATGGTCTCGCCAATTCGATGCTCAAATACGTTCGACTTGGAGTGAACCGACGCCCCCCACCATACTCACTGCATTGGCGTGAATGGAAGGGGAAGCCAACTGCCGCACTTGATCCAAGATGTCAGAAAGGTCGGGTGTCCTAGGGTGCCGAATATGATTGGTTGACTTTTTTTTACTTGCGCTGGCAAGACCATGCTTTGTTGGATCATGGCTCACACACGAACTTACAGCGGTAATCATGCACCTTCTGTTTTGCGGCTCCCAAACGGAAGGTATGGTGGGGGTAAATTTGTAGCTCGTTCTGGCAGCACTCTCTTGAAAGATGCGACTCATTCAATTAAGAATCCTTGAAATTTGAAATTATCTAATTTTTCACATTTGGAAATGATTTCTTAATTTCAAGTTAGTTCAAGTTTAGGGGTAGCAATTTCAAAGTTTCCATATTTTATACTTTAAAATGTTAAGTAATTTGTATATAAAATTTGTTTAAAAATTTTCAGTGGTGCATTTTATATCTTTTTAAATTTGCAAACCCTTATTTTCTTTCCAAGGTCATCCAGAGCGTTTAGATCCTGACGCATCAACATGGTTTATGAATTATATGGGACCAACCTATGTGGTAAAGCAAAATCCTGAAACAAAAAAAGTGTTAGATGTATACCCTGTGATTCGGAATGAACGTCCAATTGAAAATTATATGAGAAAACATAAAGTTAATACCATCCACGTTCATTTTGCTAACGGTACTTTTGCTAACGGTCATTTTGCTAAGGTGTACGAAGATGCTGTTACCGAAGAAACTCTGCGAGCTGATGTTGACCACGAAAGGCAGGAGCGAACTCACGGAGCGTCGAGCTCAGGATCATAAACAATCCAATATAATATGGAAATTGTGTTATATTTTTGGGATATCAGTTCCTAAATAAAATCACAATCAATATAAAATTACGCTCACTTATTACAATCATATTAAATCTGAAGGTAGCAATTTGATCTGCAACAGAATGATTCAAGAATAAACATTATTTCATTGTTTCTACGCATGCAGAAATTTTTAAGTGGCCCTGGTCGGGACCAGATCCGGTAGAATCTGTCCCAGGTTAGTCATCCCAGTCAGGGCCAGACTCAAAATGAAACGCTTAATCCGATCAGGGACAGACTGGGGTATCTATAAGAAAGATCCAATCTGGCCCCTTCTAATTTTTATTTATAAAAATATTATTTATTTGATCAAAAATTGAACAATTAATCAAGAATATTAAATAACATTAAATTTTATTATTTAAATATTTGAAAATGATTATAATTAGTTTTTTCAAGTCTTTATCATCTTTCGCTTCTATTATCCTTTTAAAATGTTAGACAATTAACATTATATAAATATTTTGAAAATAAGTAAGTAAAATCTGGTATTATTAAACTTTTAAAAATAATAATAAAACCCTAGAGTAGATGATGACTTGGAAATTCTATTCAGAAACGTGTAGTATTCACAAAGACTTGGTGCAGTTGAAGTCGTTGTGGATTGGAAAGTTCTTTTCCAAATATAATTCTGGTTCCGAATTCATCTCGTTTGGTTGAAAATTCTATTACTTGTTTCTAAATTGGATTTTTTCCTAGAATAATTAAACATATTGTTAAAATTTATCTTTTTTTTCAAAAATTCAACTGGTTTGTTGAAAATCTATATTTTTAATAAAAGGTTCAATTTTTTGATTGAAAATTCATGTATTTTGTTGAAAATTTGTCTTTTATGATGGAACATTGATCTTCTTGGTTAAAAATATAGTTTCTATCTAAAAATTTAATTATTCCATTTTCAGTTGAAACCCGTGCGTCCAGGAGATAATTTTGAAAAAAATTCCCAAAATCATGTTAGCGCCATTCCCAAAATCATCCGCGCCATTCCCAAAATCATCCGCGCCATTGAATTTTAGAGCGTAAATTTCAACGCCAAAATAAAATGAGAAGAAACTCTGAAAAATGTAAAGACAAAAAAAATCTTTTCTTCAATAGGTTCC
Source organism: Belonocnema kinseyi (assembly GCF_010883055.1). Taxonomy (NCBI): domain Eukaryota; kingdom Metazoa; phylum Arthropoda; class Insecta; order Hymenoptera; family Cynipidae; genus Belonocnema; species Belonocnema kinseyi. The sequence continues at coordinate 111,699,494 of NC_046665.1, read as the reverse complement.
CAGTTAGGGTTCTCCAAAGAACCCGGATTAAAAAAAGGTGACAACCCTTAACTCTGAAGTTTGTATCTATACTGTGGAACCTATTAATTTTACACAAAAATGTTTAACGTATCAATTAATGTACTTGAAATTTTGAGTAAAATGTTAAAAGTTTAACTGTTCAATCGGAAATCCTTTTTTTTATTTAAAATGATTTTCTTAACTGCAAATGTAATTTTTTTATGATTAATCTTATTTAGTTGAAAATCTTCCTTTTTTGGTAAAAAATCATTTTCCTTGTTTGAAATGTCATGTTTTTTGGGTAAAGATGCATTAGTTTCATTATAAAATTATTTAAAAAATTTATAAATACAGTTCACCTTCTCAATAGTGCTGCGATAAAACTTGCAGGGTAACAACTTTTCTCGGAATGGGGTTCCCCCACCACTGCCACGCTCTCAAGCGCGTACGAATATGGAAAGCTCTTTCACAATAGGTCCTTCACTCATGGACGTTAATTTTTGAAAATTCACAAAAACTTCCATCTGAAGATTATCTTTATAGTTATAAATTTTATTATTGGATTGAAAATTTAACAGTTTTCTTAAAAAGACGTCCTTTTTGGGTGCAAATTCAACTGTTTTGTTTTTGAAAAATTCGTCTTTTTGGGATAAAATTGAGCTCATTTTGTATAAAATTAACCTTTTGTTTAAAATTTATATTTTGCTGCTGATTAGTCAAGTAAAATATTTTTTACATTCTCATCAGAGAAGGTATTAGATTTGTGTAAAATTTGACCCCCCCCCCTCCCCATTTTTGTCAAATGTCCACGTTTTGGGACCCCCTGAATCCGAAAAACAGGTTTTTACGAATGTGTCTGCCTGCATGCCTTCGGTATGTCTGTGTGTCTGTCTGTATGTCTGGCTGTGAACACAATAACTTTTGAAAAAATTAATCTATCAGATTGCCCTTTGGCACACTCGTTTAATGTCCTAAACTAAAGATCAAATTCGTTAACCAGCCATTTTAGATAAAAATTCAAAAAGAGGGCACATTTTGAATATTTTTAAGACCACTTTTTTCAAAATTAAAAAATCCTCTGTACGGTTATTCATAGTATTCGATGAGTCGAACAATTTATCCTTATGACTTTTTCCAAAAAATAAATAATTACCGGAGTTATAACATTTACAAAATTGCAAAAAAAAACTTAAATGAACATTTTATGCCAAATGACGCGCGGTATGAAAAAAAGGCAAGAGAAGAAAAACGTTGCTTTTTGAATTTCCCTGCGAGATTATCATACCAACTTTTTGAATTTTCTTGAAAAAAAAAACAAAAATTCAAATTTTGACAGCATTCAAAATAATGAAAAATCCAAAAACTACATTTTTCCATCAAACTGTGCAAAGTACGGTAAAACATAAAAATAACAAAATTGTGCATTTGAAAAAGATCTAAAAATTTGTTATTAACCACTTTTTTGATAGGATGCGTAGTTTCGTAGTTTCAAATAAATCATTTTTACATTCTCATCAGAGAAGGTATTAGATTTGTATAAAATTTGCCCTCCCTAGTTTTTGTTAAAAGGTTCTCGTTTTGAGACTTCCTGAATCCGAAAAACAGGTTTTTACGAATGTGTCTATCAGCCTGTCGTCTTGTCTGCCTTTATGTCTCTCTGTCTGTCTGTGAGCACAACTTTAAAAAAAAATTATTCTATTAGATTGGCTTTTGGTACACTCTTTTAGTGTCCTGAGCTAAATGCCAAGTTCGTTAGTCAGACATTTTGGATAAAAATACTAAAAGTGAGCCCATTTAAAAAATTTTAGAGGACACGTTTTTTCAAGATTCAAAAATTCTTTGTACAGTTGTTCATAGTACTTGGAAAGAAACATGTTAATTTTCGATAGCCCTATAAGATTATCATATTAACTTTTCGAATTTTTTCTAAAAATTCAAATTTTGACCGCACGATAACTAAATAAAAATAAAAAATTCCATTTTGCGAACAAACTATGCAAGATAGGAAAAAAAATGATAAGACAAACATAGTGCACCCGAAAAATATCTGCAATTTGTTATTAATGGCTTTTTTCTAGGACACTTAGTTTTTGTTTTATTTATAAAAAAACATTGAAAATACAAAAATTCAATTCTTAGACACTCAACGCAAGGTAAGTAAGTTATAATAAATAGATAACATTTTTTTACCGAAGGTAGAGGAACAAATTTTTATAAATGGCTTTTTTTACATTCTCATCAGAGAAGGTATTAGACATGTATAAAATTTAACAACCCCCCCCCCCCAGTTTTTGTCAAATGTCCACGTTTTGAGATCCCCTTAATCCGAAAAATAGGTTGCTACGAATGTGTACGTCTGTCGGTCTGTTAGTACGATAACTTTTGAAAAAATAATTCTATTAGATTGGCCTCTAGTACACACTTTAAGTGTCCTAAACTGAAGGTCAAATTCGTTAGCCAGCCATTACGCATAAAAATTGTGGGTCCGGATGCAATAAGGGCACATAAAATTTTTTCGTGCGAAAACGAAGTCCCCTGGAGGCTTTAGAAAAAATTTTCGAATTTTAATT
>NC_046665.1:111693040-111696824 GCF_010883055.1 Belonocnema kinseyi | reverse complement strand
TTGAAAATTAAAATTCGAAAATTTTTTCTAAAGCCTCCAGGGGACTTCGTTTTCGTACGAAAAAATTTTATGTGCCCTTATTGCATCCGGACCCACAATTATAGAACCCTTAAATAGATTATTAAAAAAAGGTAAAAACTCGGAATGGACAGAAGATCAGGAAAAAGCCATGGAAACAATAAAGAAGTTGTTAACGACAGCTTCTATCCTGGCTTGCCCTGATTTTAGACAACCCTTCAAGTTGGAAACCGATGCGAGTGATACAGGCTTAGGAGCTGTACTCACTCAGGTAATCGAAGGAAATCAATACGTAATAGCTTATGCAGTAGAGGCTTAAATGAAGCAGAGCGAAAATATTCAGCACCTGAGAAAGAACGGTTGACCGATGTTTGGGCGATAAGAAAATTTAGACCTTATTCAGAGGGATATAAATTTAAAGCGGTAACAGATCACATTGCTTTGAAATGGCTTCATAATTTAAAGAATCCGACAGGCCGTTTAGCAAGATGGGCTCTGGAACTAATTGAATACGATTATGAAATTTTATATAGAAAAGGTAGTGCAAATTTCGTTCCATATGCGTTATCTAGAATCAATGAAACGAAAAAATCCGTAGCTTTTATTTTAGCAAGCAGCATAGAAAGCGAAAACAAACAATTTGTAAACGAAAACGATGATTGGTATTCAACAAAACTTAGGCAGGTTAAAAAGAAATCAGAGGAAAACGAAAAATGGCGAATTAGAAATAACCAATTATATTTTTATATATCCGAACCTTTAATATCATGTTTACGACTAGAAACTAATCCGTGGAAGTTAGTAATTCCCGAAAATTTCAGAGAAGAAGTTCTGTATGAAGGCCATGATAACAAAGAATCGGGTCATCAAGGTATAGAAAAAACTTATGCGAGAATTTTGGAAAATTACTTCTGGCCCGCAATGTACTCAGAAATCCTAAATCACATTCAAAAATGCGAAACTTGTTTGAAAAATTAATCAAGTAATAAAAAAAATAGGACTGATGGGTAAGAGAATAATAGAGGAACCATGGACAGTGGTCGCAACTGATATCATGGGGCCACTTCCGAGTTCAAAAACTAGAAGTAGATATATCCTAGTATTTGCCGATTTGTTTACAAAATGGGTCGAAATCATCCCAATAAAAAAGGCAAACGGCCCAACAATTGAGAAGGAATTCCACAAAAAGATCACTTCTAAGTGAGGAACACCTAGATTTTTATTGTCAGATAATGGTATCGAGTTGGCTAATAAGACGATTAGGGAACTCCCCTAGAAATTCGGCATTAAACTTCTTGCAACACCAAAATATTACTTACAAGCGAACCCTACTGAGAGATGCAATAGATCGATAAAGACTACGATTAAAGCATACTTAGAAAAAGAACATAGTAAACCGACAAATGCACTGATAGATTACGAAAGTTGCGAATAATTAAAGAGGAAGTTCAAAGAAATGTAGATGTAGCAAATAATAAGCAGGCAGGTCAATATAATTTGCGTAGAAAAAATTTCGAATTTGAGGTAGGCGATTTGGTTTTAAAAAGAGATAAAACTCTTTCTAATCAGAATGCGAAAATAGCAGAAAATTAAATAAAGATTTCGATGGCCCGTATAAAATTATCGCGTAATTATCAGCAACAGTTTATGAAATAGGAAAAATTTGAGGGAAATCAATAGGAAATTGGAATATTAATAATTTGAAAAAGTTCATACCGAACAATGAAAAGTATAAGAATAATGAGAAGTAGTTTAAATTCAAGAAGACTGAGAAGGAAATTAACATGACGAAAACTTCTTATTTTTAAGAATAAGAATGTTAATAATAAAGAAAAAGTAGGACAGAAATGTTTTTCGTTATTTCAGGAAATGGCAGAAAGTGTGGAAAGGCAGGAGGTTCGTAGGAGAGAAGAAGAGAAGGGGAAGCTAAAAATGGAAGAAGAGTTGGATTAGGCGATAAAGAAAAATGGAGAAAAGATGGAAGAAGATTTAGAAACCTTGAGACAGAAGATATTGGAAGGAACTAAAGAAGTACAAACGAAGGTGAAACACTTAGAGAAAAAGAGGACGGAGTTTTTTAATTTACAGGAGATAGTGAACCTGTTGAGAGAGGAGGATCGACGTAAAGAAGAGGAGAAAAAAGTGAAGAAGGAGATAGAAGCAAAGATAAAGGAGAAAGAAAGAATTAAAAAGGAGAAAGATGGTGGCGGGATATGAAGAAATGATTAGAAAACAGGAGGAAGAAAACCAGAGGTTGAAATGAAAATCGACACATATAGGAAAAAAATACAGAAGGAAAAGGAGGAAACAGACAGAAGAAGAACAAAAGAAATTAATAAAGTTGAAAAAAAACACTAATTTATTAGAAGAAATGGAAAATTAAGTTGATAACATGGGACATGACGGACGGCGAGAAGCAGAGGGTAGAAAATTAATGGACAGAAATAAAACAGAGAAGAAGAGAAGAAGTCGAAGCATTTCTAAGAAGAAGAAGGGAGTAAAGAAGAGGATTGAAAAAAAAATAAAGATTAAGACTATGTTTTTGTAAAATATCAATAAAAATAAATTTGTGTGTAACCATTGATCTTACTATAGTCACCTATATGATTAAGAATTTTAGGTTGAGTTATTGATTTCAGATCACCAGGAGTCCAGCAACACTAGAGAAGAAGACGAGGCGTTTCTACGAGTTTTTCTGATAATTATAATTTAGACTAGATAAGGTATAAAATAGAGAGTAAATAAAGCAGAAACAAATAAATCAGTTAACGACTTAGGTCAGATATTACTAATAGATAAAAATAATAACAATAATAGTCCTATTACCTAAATAATTATCAAAAAGAAAAAGATCGTTAACAATGAGATAAAGATAATTTAATGATTTAATAAAATAAATCAGAATCGCTTAAGTGAAAGGCTAAGCACCGAGAATTAGGTATACTCTTACAAAAAGAAAGGACAGTAAACAATAGACTATTATTTTTAATTTTTTTTGATGATCTTGGTTTGGCCGAATAGCCTCTTTTCTTATTGTTTCAGAATGGAGATCATTGAGTCATGGAAGTGTAGATTCTGTGGCAGAAAAATACCGAAAAGGCTTTATTTATTTCATGATGAGTACTGCTTGGACAGGGACGAGATCAGTTGTGTGACCAATCATCATGGGATGAGACATTAGGGTGATTTTAATAATTATGTTTTGGCTGCACCTTTGGTGATGATGATAGCATCGGCGTCTGTGTCGATGTGAACGGTGTCTATAACAATTCTGTCGGTGTTGCTGTCGGCTCATACTTGTCATGAAACCTGAAATCAGAGACATTGCGCTTACATTAAATTTTTTTCGAAATTCGAACCAAAAACAATTATTTTGTTGTTTTCATGTACATTTTATGATTTTTACTAGAGAAGCCTGTCAACTTAACCCTCTTACCGTACACTTCATTCAACACCCATGTACTGCACACAGGCGCAAATTGGGATTTCGCGATTTTAGCAGCTGATTTAACCCATTAAGTCCTAAATGAAGAAATGTTTCTCTTAAGTTAGAGCTTAAATCATTTTATAAGAAGGCAACGAATTTATTATAAAATACTCTTTTCTACTATTTTCGGATGTGCTCTACACGATGCAATGGTTTTAAAAACGGAAAATATTGATAAGAAAATTTTCAATTTGGTATAAATACACTTTTTTAAAATTGTGCTTCGATATGCAGTTACTGGGAAATTCGGAAACGTACTTAAAGATAAGTAATTCATAG
>NC_046665.1:111687226-111692940 GCF_010883055.1 Belonocnema kinseyi | reverse complement strand
AAATGGCAATACATAATTCTATATTTGTACCGACTGTACTATACGGTAGCGAGACATGGACTTATCAAGAAAAAGATAAGAGTAAAATTAACGCAATTAACGTAAAGTAAATGGCAACGTGCCCAGAGGTAGACCGCGAAAAGAATGGTTAGAATGTGTGAATGAGACCCTACTTAGAAGAGTCGGAGCAGTGTTGCGGAACGAACGTGTTATTTACTTAAATAGCACGAGAATTCTGGATCAATCTGAAAAATCTCTATCCCATCCACACACTACTCCTTTCCCCTTCCGAGTGAGTCACGCCTACCCCGAAAGGTTAATGGCTTAATGGTCTAATAATAATAAAAAAAGTAATATTTAACAAATTTAAAAACAAAAACTTTTTTTTAATCAAAAAATCGAGGGGGAAGGGATTTTTTATTGTAGAAAATATGCACAACAGTGGATAAAATGTCTGAGTTTATTTTTAAAGAAAATAAAAATACTTAGTATTAAATAGGTAAAATCATGATATTACGATTATAAAAAATCATTTTATCGCTATTTTACGTCAATTTCACACCCAAATCCTTTTTTTTATATCCTCTCACACTTATATCTCTGCATAACTGTCACTTACGTCCGCTGAGCATCCACAACCTCGCAGTATCACAGGTACTTAACACTAAATATTTTTATTTTCTCTAAAAATAAGCTATTTAAATACCTTTTTAATTTGTTTGTTATTCTAATTTGTTAATTATCGATTGAAAATCAATATTTTATGTGTTTCGAACCATTGAATCATATTCATATATATTTTTTCCGAAGGATTTGTGAACGAAAGAAAGAAAACTTATCGAATGTCCGGGGTTTTGCGAAATCCTCGGATCAATAAAATGACTCTTCCAAAGGGCCAGGGCTCGATGATGGTGTCCCCAAATTTTGCAAAATGGTGTCCCAAAATTTCGCAAAATTTGGGGACACCATCATGAAGCCCTGGCCCTTTGGGAGAGCCGTTGATCTTTAGAATTCTTCTCTGATGTTAAAATTGTGAGTAAGAAAATGAATTAGCGAACGATTCTAATCGTTCAAATACTGCCGCCTGCTATCCGTTGGTTTCTATCTTTCGCAAAATTCATATTTGTCGGGAAAATAATAATTTCCTCAACAAATTTCTTGATTTTTCAACATTTTATTGATCCGAGGATCTTGCAAAACCGCGGATATTCGACAATTTTTCCTTCTTTCGTTCACAAATCCTTCGAAAAATAATATATATATGGAATCAGTGTCGTACCTATTAAAAAAATCAAAGTCGGATTGAACCAACACCCTTAATATAAATAAATAATTTTAGGATAGTCAGCCCACGCGTACCGAGTGTTTGCTTCATGCACGCACGCGCGTGCCTTACATAGCGTGCGTCGCATATGCACCTCTATAGATGGCGCATCTGAGTGCTGATTGGAACGCACGTTGTGCGGATTAATCCGCACACATGCCTCCACAGTGCGCGCATCCTGCGCACCAATTGTCATCTGGGTAAGGCATAACACTAATACATCGCAATCAATGTTTCTATATTTAAAATTCGATATAATTGAGTGTAAAAGATTCACACGTAACACTTTCAAAACTATACAATATATTATCTCGGAATCTCATCGGTCGAATGAATTCACAGAAAAACACTTGTGTTAAATTTGTTGCAGCTCAAATTTCATTGGGCTCCCAATGACCGTTTGAGAGAGTTTTCAAGTCTCAAATGTATTCCTCTAAACTTAGGTGCCCATGTGGGCATCTAGGGGAAAGTATCATTTGGAAACTGAATTTTGGCTCATGCAGAGTTGTGGAGTTCTGAACCGCGCTGTCAGCCACCTTAATACCTGTCAAAGAAACTATTCGCTTTGCGATATTAGCCTAAATAATTGTTAATAAGGAAGTCAACTGAAACAATATTTACCTAATTTCCAAATTTCTTTCATTTAATAGGGCGTACCAGTCACTTAGAAAAAAGTTACAACTTCCTAATGCAACTTCAAAAAGTTAGGTTCCTCATGCCCGTCGAAATTTAAATTAAAGCCGGGATGTATAGAAAAAGTCATGACCGTCTACATATACAATAAGGTATTTTCACTCCAATCACTAGCCACTTTACTTCGTTTAATACTCAGGGGATAACAATTGACCAAATGCATGGGAATCGATTAATTTTTGCTCTATTTTTCTAATATCTTCGTAGAAAGTAATTTTTCTGTATAAGTGCAATTAAAAAATAGTTTTTTTTTAGGGACTATTTAAAGCAATAATAAAATGATAATAATTTTCATTCATGCGTGCGTTAGGGTTGAGCGCTGGTTGTTTACCCTTTGAAGCGCGATTCAAAATTACATTGAAAAACAATTCTTGTAATTTAAATAAATAATTATTAAAATATACACAATAATGTATACAAATTATGTAACTTTTGATTTCAGACAAGAAAAAAATTTATAACACATATATTTGATGAATAACAGTTTATTTTCATTGAATTTGAAAGACTGACTAATATTTCTCAAAATATTTGTTAATAGACACATATTTTTAAATACCATATGATATTTCAGTTGGAAAATTTATCTCTCTGGTACAAAATTAAATTTTTTTCTTAAAAATTACCTTTTTTTGTGAAAATTAATATTTTTGTGTTAAAAATTAAACTTCTTGTAGAAAATTTGTCTTTTCAGCTTGAAAATTCAACAATTTAGTTGAAATATCTTTTTTTATATTTGTCATTTTGGTTGGAAATACTATCACTTTGGTTAAAAATGTAATCATTTGATTCAAAATTCAACAATTTCGTTCAAAGTCATCTTTTTCTATTGAAAACTGATCTTTTTGTTAAAAATTCAACTGTATTTTTTTAATTTGCCTGTTTGGCTTAAAAATTAATCTTTGTAGGTTGACAATTAAAGTATCTGGTTAAAAATTCAACTATACTGTTGAAAATTTTACTGTATTATAAAATACTGTTGAAAATTTCACAGTTTGTTTCCAAATTTTTTCTCTCTCTGGATTACATTTGTTATCTTTTTTGGAATTAAAATTTAATTACTTAATTGTCATAATAATTTTAATTGAAAATTAATTTCTTTGCTCGAAAAATCAATTGAAAATTAATCAATTTAATTAAAAATCCATCTCTTCAGTTGAACTTGAATTTTTCCACTCATAATCTAACTATTCAATTTTTGTTTGACAATTTACCTTTTCTGGTTCAAAATTCATGTATTTAGTTCAAAAATAATCTTTTTTTAGTAGAAACAAATCTTGCCGATTGAAACGCAATTTTTTATGGGTCAAAAATTAAACTATTCCAGTTAAATATTCATCATTTTACTTGAAAATGTATGTCCTTGATTAATAATATAACAACTGGTTTCAAAGTTAAACTCTTGTTAAAAATTCATAATTTTGATCAAAAATGAATTTTTTTTCGTTTAAATTAATTTATTCCAGTTGAAGATTTCAATTCTGGAAATTTTAATTATTTAGAGAGAGTTAAACTCTTTTGTTAAAAATGAATTTTTTGATTAAATTATCATAATTGTAATTGAAAATTCATCTCTTTAATTGAAGAATGAGTCAATTCGTTAAATTTTTTTTCTTCTAAAAATGGCTCTTTTTTAAATAAAAATGTAACTATTCTAGTTGCATATTCCGTTATTTTAGTTAAAATTTCTGGTTCATTAAATTTTAGATTTTTACCAAAAATTTAACTATTGAATGATTTGTTGTAAAAACTATCTTTTCAATCAAAAATTCATCTTTTAGGTTGAAAATTCATTTTTTGGATTGAAAATTGAATTATTTACATTGAAAATTCATCTTTTTACTTAAAAAATAAACTATTCTATAATTTTAATTGAAAGCTCATAATTTTGTTTAAAAAATTAAACTATTAAAAAATTTTAATTAAAAATGTAACTTATTTCAATTGAATATTTTATTATTTTAGTTGAAAATTAATTTCTTTAGTTAAAATAATATTTTTGCTTTTAGTGAATACTTAAAATATTTGATTGAAAGTTGAACTGTTTTGTTTAAAATTAATCTTTTTGCTTTAAAATTAATTTATTTCAGTTGAGGATTCATTATTTTATATAAAAATACATAACTTTATTTGAAGATTTTTTTGTAGAATTTTTTTATTTGAAAGTTAAATTTCTATTTCTGGTTAAAAACCAATTTTTTTAGTTCAAAATTCAACTCTTTCATTGTAAATTGATCCTTCTTAGTTGAAAATTAAACTATTTGGTACTATGCAAAATTATACCAGGAAAAAATTGAGATATTTGGAAAAAAACCTGGAATTATCAGGGAATTTTTTTCTAGTATTTGAGTAAAAAATGTGCTTTTTAAAAAATATTTCCACTCACGGATCCTTGATTCTTTCGTTGAGTTTGATGCAGGAAAGCGATAAATTGTGTCGTAGGAATCTTGAAAGATTTGTTCGCAAGGTGTGACATAGATTCGATAAATCGCACAGAAACGCTGAAAAAATTATTAGATTGGCAAAATTAATAAAAATAACTTTAGTACCAAATTTGTGGAAATTAAAAAAGCAAGAATCCAACGCTAAAATTTGGACAAGACACTCTTAAATGTCTCCATTCAAATTAAACACACCAAAAAAAAATTTTAAAAATCTACCAACGTATTTCCCTGACCATTAATATTTAAAGACCAGAATTCTAATCTGTTAATATTATCAAACTTCACAGCTAAAACTGTTGCAACCCAGCTTTAAATTCTTAACATTTGAAATTGAAATATATTGAGTTTTTAACAACAAAAAAAGTTGATTTTTAAACCCGTAAAGGGGAATTTTCAGGGTGGAAATGCAATTAAATAACCTAAATTTTCAGCGAGAAAATATTTTTTAATCGAACAGTTGCATTTACAGGGTGAACGTTGTTTTTCGACTGAGAATTTTTCAAATTTTTAGAAAAAAATCTATCCAATCACTTAAAATATCAAATGATGATATAACCTCACTTAAAATAATCTTCCTATCTTGACTCTTTTGAGAAATTCTGTACAAATTTAAAATAAGTGCGATTTCAACTTTTTTTAAATGTTCAATGCAGTTTTTAAAAACATTTAAAATTAAAAGCATTTGAAATTTGACAATATGGATAAAAAAGCTTTTAAACTGTAAATATAATAAAATTAAACTGATTTGTAGAAAATTCGTGTTTAAAAATTGAAAATGAATTCTCAATGTAAAATTATCTTCTCCATTTTTGGTAACAAATTTGGTCATTTTCGTTTAAAAAATCAACAATTAGTTAGAAAATATTATGAACTAAAAATGTATCAAATAAAATTTGAACTAACATATGCATTTTTCAAACTTGTTTAGTTATGAATCGCCTAGACGTAGGTGCTTCGTCTCATATCACACAATCCAGGGATGTGAAAACAAAACCACCTTTTATGGGAAAAAGCCGTTGGGCACAAAAAACCCAGATTTATGTAACTACTCGAAAAAACAAGAGATTTCACAAATGATGATTCGGTGGAAGATAGAGATTCGGCATCACCATGGGCTCGCGGCGATGGCGTCGCTCACACAGAGCCCGGCTTCAGTGATCCCAGATCTGAAACGAGATGCGGTCCAATACTATGACAGGGCTATGTCCGTGTGAATATAGTAGGAGACGCTGTAAATGACGAGTTGCGCGCGC